>NW_027422983.1:0-280000 GCF_048934315.1 Petromyzon marinus | reverse complement strand
ACTAGTTCAACACTATCCGGTTGTGTGTTGGAGAGTAAAACAACTACAACATTTACAATTATAGTTTAGTGTATAGTAGTGTAGTGTATAGTAGTGTAGTGTATAATGTAGTATATAGTTTAGTGTATAGTATAGTGTAGTGTATAGTATAGTGTAGTATATAGTAGTGCATAGTGTAGTGGAAATTGTGTGGTATAGTAGTGTATAGTGCAATGTACAGTGTAGTGTATAGTAGTTTATAGTATAGTGTAGTGTGTAGTGTAGTTTACAGTGTAGTGTATAGTTTAGTTTATAGTGTAGTGTATAGTGTACTGTTTTGTAGTGTGTAGTCTCTAGTGTAAAGTGTAGAGTATAGTGTAGTGTATAGTGTAGTTTATAGTGTAGTGTACAGTGTAGTTTATAGTGTGTAGTGTATAGTGGTTGAGTAGTGTATAGTATAGTTTTTACTGTAGTGTATAGTGGAGTGTATAGTGTAGTTTATAGTGTAGTGTACCTCCGAGCCAGAGGACATCCCTGTCATACCCAAAAGTGTACAGGGAATGGCTCCGACTCCTGGCCACGTAGTTTTGCCCGGGCCCGCTCACCATCATGAAGGTCCTTAATAATCGTGAGCAGAGGGTCAGGGACTCTGAAAGCACGAAGAACAATCCAGAGCCCAGGCCTACTGATGGTATCATAGGCCTTGACAAGGTCAATAAAGCAGAGATGTAGGTCTTGTTGGAATTCCCTACACCTCTGCTGTAGCAGGCGGACAAAAAATGGCATCTTTGCAGGACCGCCCTTTCCTCAAACAGCATTGGGGCTCCGCAAGCCTCTCCTCAGCATGCCTATCGAAGCGATGTTGAATAATCCTTGAGATGCCCCTGTAGTTGTTACAGTCTGTGCGGTCCCCCTTCTTAAAGAGGGGGACCACCAGGGCATCCTTCCAATCCTGCGGAACCCGTCCAGTGGTCCAGACTGTTGTTAAGATGTCATGTAGGGCAGTCTGCGCACAAAGGCCACCCTCCCTCAGCATTTCGCTTGGGAGATCATCTCTGCCCGCTGCCTTTCCTGGTCTCAGGCTCTGGATCGCCTTCAGTACTTCCTCAACAGATGGCACCTCAGCCAGCGCACTCACAGAGGGTGACTTCTTACAATATTTTAGGCATCACAGCCTCAGCAGGGTTATCCCCACTTTGTCCCACATTTTCCAGGCTGAGAGATTCCCCCTCCCCCAGGGCCTCACAGAAATGCTCAGCAAATCTGCAAACCTGTTCCTGGGGGTCGGAGATTGGATCACCGTTCTTTCCCCTAATGATGGTAATAGGTATGGCGCTGCAGGTAACTTTTTTGATGGAGTTAAAGAGCGATTTGTGATCACGGGCCATTGAGGCAGACTCCATCTCCTCAGCAACCCACAACCACCTCCCATCATTGCAGCGCCTCACGGCTCTCCGTACCTCCAAGCGAAGGCTGTGGTAAGCCTCCTCAATCTACGACATGGGATGTTGTAGCCAATGAGATTGGGGCCTGTCGCTTTTTCTCAGCCAGCCTGAACACCTCCTCTGTCAGCCTGGGTCTCTGGGGAGGTCTGGACCGTTTTCCCAAATCAGCCATTGCAGCTGCATGAGCCACAGTCCTAAATGCCGCCTATTTCCCCTCGACATCAGGAGGAGTGGGGGACGATGCCAACCCCAGCCACAAGTGATGATGACATTTTCACTTGCAGCTTTCATCAGCTAGCTGAGACCATGCCACCTTAGGTTGGAATGGGGTCCTGGGTGTACACCCACTACCGGAGTGGAAAAATGGCAGGTGCATCTTACAGATGACTAGTCGATGGTCAGTGGGCAGATCAGCTCCACGGTGGGTCCTGGTGTCAAGGACATGGGCTCGCATCCGCTGGTCCGTCACTATGTAGTCCAGCAGATGTTCTTGCTTGGACCCGGCATGCATCCATGATGTTGTGTGGATGCGCCGATGCCGGAACAGCGTGTTGGTAATTTCAAGCCCATTGGCTGCACAAAAATCAAGCAACCTCCTACCGTTGTTATTGAGCTGATCTGGTCCATGCCTTCCAATCACTCCAGACCAGGTGCCAGCATCATGACCAACTCGGGCATTGAAGTCACCCAGCAAGATGACTCTATCCCGAGGGGCCACTTTAGCTAGCACCTGTGACAGGAGGTCATAGAAGGCATCTGACTCATTGGCCTTGCCTGCATCCCTCCAGATGTTCATCTTCGGTGGGGGCATAAGTAACTACGACCACCACTCCTCGCCTCTGGTTGATGGGAAGGCGAGCCCAAAGTAGCCTGATGCTTACAGCTTCCCACACCTCACCGCCACGCTCCCACGCCCCCTTCATTCTTGCATTCAGAAGAAAAGCCACACCCTGTTCTTTGGCAGTCTCCTGCCCCGAGTAGAGGACTGTCCACCCCTCATGATAGCAGGAGCCAGAACCGGTCCACCGGACCTCCTGAATGCCACAGAGATCCAGGCGGTGCCGGTCCAGCTCCTAACAGAGGAGTGGCAGCCTCTCCTCCGCAGTGAGCGTTCGAACATTCCACGTGGCCATCCGCAGTGGTTTTTTGTTGTTTCTGTAGGTGACCCGAGGTAGGTACGTATCACCACCTTCATCACCACCTCCACCTTCATGCTAGCTAGCTACGGCGTGTCACCCTTGCCTACTTTCTCTGCTCCCTCCAGTGGCTTCGAGAGTGGCGTGCTGGCCGGGGGTCGCCACGACGACGACGACGATGGCGACGATGGCACCGTGGGGATGATGGAGCAGCACGAGGAGGAGGTGGAGGAGGTGTAACTGGAGGAGGTGGAGGAGGTGTAACTGGAGGAGGTGGAGGAGGTGTAACTGGAGGAGGTGGAGGTGAAGGTGGTGTAGGAGGTGGTGGAGGAGGAGGTGGAGGAGGAGGTGTAGGAGGTGGTGTAGAAGGTGGTGGAGGAGGAGGAGGTAGAGGAGGAGGTGAAGGTGGTGTAGGAGGTGGTGTAGGAGGAGGTGGAGGAGGAGGTGTAACTGGAGGAGGTGGAGGAGGAGGAGGTGTAGCAGGTGTAACTGGAGGAGGTGTAACTGGAGGAGGTGGAGAATGAGGTGGAGGAGGTGTAACTGGAGGAGGTGGAGGAGGAGGTGAAGGTGGTGTAGGAGGTGGTGGAGGAGGAGGTGTAACTGGAGGAGGTGTAACTGGAGGAAGTGGAGGAGGAGGTGAAGGTGGTGTAGGAGGTTGTGGAGGAGGAGGTGGAGGAGGAGGTGTAAGAGGTGGTGTGGGAGGTGGTGTAGGAGGAGGTGGAGGATGAGGAGGAGGTGGAGGAGGAGGAGGTGAAGGTGGTGTAGGAGGTGGTGGAGGAGGTGGAGGAGGAGGTGTAGAAGGTGGTGGAGGAGGAGGTGGAGGAGGAGGAGGTGAAGGTGGTGTAGGAGGTGGTGTAGGAGGAGGTGGAGGAGGAGGTGTAACTGGAGGAGGTGGAGGAGGAGGAGGTGGTAGCAGGTGTAACTGGAGGAGGTGTAACTGGAGGAGGTGGAGGAGGTGTAACTGGAGGAGGTGGAGGAGGAGGTGAAGGTGGTGTAGGAGGTTGTGGGAGGAGGAGGTGGAGGAGGAGGTGTAGGAGGTGGTGTGGGAGGTGGTGGAGGAGGAGGTGGAGGAGGAGGAGGAGGAGGAGGAGGAGGAGGAGGAGGTGAAGGTGGTGTAGGAGGTGGTGGAGGAGGTGGAGGAGGAGGTGTAGGAGGTGGTGGAGGAGGAGGTGGAGGAGGAGGTGGAGGAGGAGGAGGTGAAGGTGGTGTAGGAGGTGGTGTAGGGAGGAGGTGGAGGAGGAGGTGTAACTGGAGGAGGTGGAGGAGGAGGAGGTGTAGCAGGTGTAACTGGAGGAGGTGTAACTGGAGGAGGTGGAGGAGGTGTAACTGGAGGAGGTGGAGGAGGAGGTGAAGGTGGTGTAGGAGGTGGTGGAGGAGGAGGGTGTAACTGGAGGTGTAACTGGAGGAAGTGGGGGAGGAGGTGAAGGTGGTGTAGGAGGTTGTGGAGGAGGAGGTGGAGGAGGAGGTGTAGGAGGTGGTGTGGGAGGTGGTGGAGGAGGAGGTGGAGGAGGAGGTGGAGGAGGAGGAGGAGGAGGAGGAGGTGAAGGTGGTGTAGGAGGTGGTGGAGGAGGTGGAGGAGGAGGTGTAGGAGGTGGTGGAGGAGGAGGTGGGGAGGAGGAGGTGGAGGAGGAGGAGGTGAAGGTGGTGTAGGAGGTGGTGTAGGAGGAAGTGGAGGAGGAGGTGTAACTGGAGGAGGTGGAGGAGGAGGAGGTGTAGCAGGTGTAACTGGAGGAGGTGGAGGAGGAGGTGGAGGAGGTGTAACTGGAGGAGGTGGAGGAGGTGTAACTGGAGGAGGTGGAGGAGGTGTAACTGGAGGAGGTGGTTGGAGGAGGTGAAGGTGGTGTAGGAGGTGGTGGAGGAGGAGGTGGAGGAGGATGAGGAGGTGTAACTGGAGGAGGTGGAGGAGGTGTAGCAGGTCTAACTGGAGGAGGTGGAGGAGGAGGTGGAGGAGGTGTAACTGGAGGAGGTGGAGGAGGAGGTGAAGGTGGTGTAGGAGGTCGTGGAGGAGATGTAACTGGAGGAGGTGGAGGAGGAGGTGTAGCAGGTGTAACTGGAGGAGGTGTAACTGGAGGAGGTGGAGGAGGTGTAACTGGAGGAGGTGGAGGAGGTGGAGGAGGTGTAGGAGGAGTCTGATGGGGACATCTCCTGGTGATGTCTCTCCCCCCGCGGCCTCCATGGGCGCCACTGTCGGCTCACACCGCTGGCGAGGCCTCTCGGTCTCCGTGTGTGTGCAGCGTGCGCATTAGTGGTGTTGTTGTTGTCGTTATTGTTGATGTTTCGATTTAAAGCTTTCGTGACTGCAAGGATTCATCTTGTTTGGTTCTTTCGGTAAAGTCACGTAGATTGATAATAAAATAATGCTAAATTCTCCTGTTTGATTTGTACTAGGTGCCTCTGTGGATGTGTAAGCTTTGACTTTTACATTGCCATTTCTATGACCAGTCACAAGCTAATCACTCAGTTATTTCAATGCTAAATTCTGTTTGATTTGTACTAGGTGCCTCTGTGGATGTGTAGGCTTTGACTTTAACATAGCTATTTCTATGACCAGTCACAAGATAATCACTCAGTTATTTCAATGCTAAATTCTCCTGTTTGATTTGTACTAGGTGCCTCTGTGGATGTGTAGGCTTTGACTTTAACATAGCTATTTCTATGACCAGTCACAAGCTAATCATGCAGCTATTTCAATGCTAAATTCTCCTGTTTGATTTGTACTAGGTGCCTCTGTGGATGTGTAGGCTTTGACTTTAACATAGCTATTTCTATGACCAGTCACAAGCTAATCACGCAGCTATTTCAATGCTAAATTATCCGA
Organism: Petromyzon marinus; assembly: GCF_048934315.1. Taxonomy (NCBI): domain Eukaryota; kingdom Metazoa; phylum Chordata; class Hyperoartia; order Petromyzontiformes; family Petromyzontidae; genus Petromyzon; species Petromyzon marinus. The sequence continues at coordinate 274,622 of NW_027422983.1, read as the reverse complement.
ACCAAACATTGAACTAATTTTCAATGGTACAGTATATTTTTTCAAGTATTGGTATCCCAAACTTTCGCAGCAGCTTAAATTCCCTTTTCACACCATCAATATGTAAATTCCCCCTGGTCTGCACATGTTCACCCCCTCTACACCGTTCATCGTGCTAAGTCCGCCAATTAAATGCAAATTTTTATGCTAATTCCTTTGTCAAGGCGCTCTGTTTCTTCTCACACAGCTTAAAGGTCGCGGTCTGAGCTTGGCTGTGTTCGCTCCAGCGCTGTCCTCCAGACAGTCTCGTCCCTTCACCTGATGAAGGCCACTTGTGTTGTGGCCGAAACGTCGTGATAATTTTATTGTGTTATTTTATTAATTTATTATTTTATTCTCATTCTACGTGGTGACTTTACCGAAAGAACCAAAGAAGATGCACCTCTTAACCCCGTCATCTCGTCAATTCCCGGATGCTCTTAGTTTTGAGTATCCTGCGGTGGTCTGAAGCGTTTACTGTGATAAAAATTTGGAGTGTTTCAAAGCAGTCCGCAACCTCGAATAGTGCAGCTCGGAATAATGGAGGACTTCGCGTTCATATTGTGTTGCTTTCTGGAGCCGAGGACATGATTACGAGGCGCAGGACCAGCAAAACGGTGTCGTCCAGCGGTGTGGAATAAACGTGTGTTGCCTCCTACTCCTTAGTGCCTCAGAAGTGACTCACTGCCTCTGGTACCACAAGTACACAGTATATATTCCCCGACAGTACACAGTATATATTCCCCGACAGTACACAGTATATATTCCCCGACAGTACACAGTATATATGCCCCAACAGTAAACAGTATATATTCCCCGACAGTACACAGTATATATGCCCCAACAGTACACAGTATATATTCCCCGACAGTACACAGTATATATGCCCCAACAGTACACAGTATATATTCCACAACAGTACACAGTATATATTCCCCAACAGTACACAGTATATATTCCCCAACAGTACACAGTATATATTCCCCGACAGTACACAGTATATATGCCCCAACAGTACACAGTATATATGCCCCAACAGTACACAGTATATATTCCCCAACAGTACACAGTATATATTCCCCAACAGTACACAGTATATATGCCCCAACAGTACACAGTATATATTCCCCGACAGTACACAGTATATATATGCCCCAACAGTACACAGTATATATTCCCCGACAGTACACAGTATATATTCCCCAACAGTACACAGTATATATTCCCCGACAGTACACAGTATATATGCCCCAACAGTACACCGTATATATTCCCCAACAGTACACAGTATATATTCCCCGACAGTACACAGTATATATGCCCCAACAGTACACAGTATATATGCCCCAACAGTACACAGTATATATTCCCCAACAGTACACAGTATATATTCCCCGACAGTACACAGTATATATTCCCCAACAGTACACAGTATATATTCCCCAACAGTACACAGTATATATGCCCCAACAGTACACAGTATATATGCCCCAACAGTACACAGTATATATTCCCCAACAGTACACAGTATATATTCCCCGACAGTACACAGTATATATGCCCCAACAGTACACAGTATATATTCCCCAACAGTACACAGTATATATGCCCTGACAGTACACAGTATATATTCCCCGACAGTATACAGTATATATTCCCCAACAGTACACAGTATATATGCCCCAACAGTATATAAAAATGAGGCAAAAGTTGAATGTAGAATGTCGATGTTGACGCGGAGGAAGACGCCGTGGTGTCTTCGGACGTGGAATACGCCGGGGAGGTGATTCCCCAGACAGCCCCGGGGCACCCCGGGGAATAATCCCTAGGGGCCGCTCCCGGCGGAGCAGCTGGAGGAACAATTACGATAATAAATATTACCCGACACATTCTGTTCTTCTTTGGTTCTTTCGGTAAAGTCACCACCACGTAGAATGAGAATAAAATAATAAAATAAAACAATAAAATTATCACGACGTTTCGGCCACAACACAAGTAGCCGTCCTCGGGTGAAGAAACAGGACTGTCCAGAAGACAGCGCTTTTATTCTCATTCTACGTGGTGACTTTACCGAAAGAACCAAAGAAGATGAATCCTTGCAGTCACGAAAGCTTTAAATCAAAACATTCAATTCTGTTCCCGTTCACAGCGATTTCGAGCACTCTGCTGAATTTCTAACGGCAAGTGCTTGATATTGTTGCGTACGAGAATCAGATGCGTCCACTCGAAGCGATTTTATCAGATTGACGAATCTATTGTTATCTGTACCGTGTGTGCATCTGGTGATACCGACGTCGATTAGGACAGGGGTGATCCATTCATAAAGCGATATGTAAGCTGCTGTTTGGAAGAGCGCAACCGATTCGAGAAGGAATCGACAACTGGAATCGAAATCTCCGCCACCCAGAGTCGTGAGTATTTATCGAGGCCGCACGAGCAAATCCGACGAGCCGTGAAGCTCTTTGTGACGGGTCTCGCATTTAAAGGCGCCGCTGCTAACGTGGCCTCCCTGTTTGGATCTCTCGTTTGTTGTTGGGGGATTATCAAGAGGCATCGAGCGTCTTGTTTACTGTTGTTGTTAGTGTCACCCCCCCCCATCTCCCCCCCCCCCACGTCTCCCCTCTCCCCCATGTCCCCCTCCCCACGTCTCCCCCCCCCACGTCTCCCCCCCCCCCATCTCCACCCCCCCACGTCTCCCTCCCCCCACGTCTCCCCCCCCCACGTCTCCTCCCCCCCCACGGCGCCCTCTGGTTGAGCACCAATTGGGACGAGGCTCAAAAGAAAGCCGTCCCTGGTGTGGACCAATCAGTTTCAAGGACAATGCATCATCATCATATTATCATAGTGTGTGTTTTGTTTGTATTTTGACCACAAGTATTGTGGTTAATGCAGCAACATGATTCCTTGTAACAAAAAAAGGTTTGAGTTTTGTTGCTGGAAAAAAAGTGGGAAACTCCTATTATTATATCATTATTACATTATTATATTTTATTATTATATTTTGGTACTGGCAAAAAGGTCTAATGATGTGAATCTTCCTGCGGTAACGATTTTCTGACGTTTTACAAAGCCGGCCTTGTGTTGTGAGCACAGCTGATGCTGCGTGCTCCTCATTCCGAACATCAAAGGCACGCACGCGCCACAATTAATGATAATGAGTGATAATTAGTGATAATTAATTGTGCCTGTTCCCCCAACAATATAATTATTGATGTCGTATAACCGGTGGCGAGCCAGTGGGGGGTGGGGTGGCACGTGTCCACCCCCCCTCAATGATCCAATCGAAATCCCTCATTTCGATTGGATCATTGGGGTTTATTAGCATAATTATACTTAAGTAATTATACTGTGCCCCAACAGTACACAGTATATATTCCCCGACAGGTGTGACGCTGCTACGAGTCATCTGGGAGATGAAACGAGGACACGCAGCGAGAGGTCCCAGGCCAGACAGACACACTACAACACGTTTAGAGACCCACACACACTACAACACGTTTAGAGACCCACACACACACTACAACACGTTTAGAGACCCACACACACACTACAACACGTTTAGAGACCCACACACACACTACAACACGTTTAGAGACCCACACACACACTACAACACGTTTAGAGACCCACACACACACTACAACACGTTTAGAGACCCACACACACACTACAACACGTTTAGAGACCCACACATACACTACAACACGTTTAGAGACCCACACACACACTACAGCACGTTTAGAGACCCACACACACTACAACACGTTTAGAGACCCACACACTCACTACAACACGTTTAGAGACCCACATACACACTACAACACGTTTAGAGACCCACACACACTACAACACGTTTAGGGACCCACACACACACTACAACACGTTTAGAGACCCACACACACACTACAACACGTTTAGAGACCCACACACTACAATACGTTTAGAGACCCACACACACTACAACACGTTTAGAGACCCACACACACACTACAACACGTTTAGAGACCCACACACACACACTACAACACGTTTAGGGACCCACACACACACTACAACACGTTTAGAGACCCACACACACACTACAACAAGTTTAGAGACCCACACACACAATACAACACGTTTAGAGACCCACACACACTACAACATGTTTAGAGACCCACACAACACACTACAACACGTTTAGAGACCCACACACACTACAACACATTTAGAGACCCACACACACACTACAACACGTTTAGAGACCCACACACACGCTACAACAAGTTTAGAGACCCCCACACACACACTACAACAAGTTTAGAGACCCACACACACACTACAACACGTTTAGAGACCCACACACACACTACAACACGTTTAGAGACCCACACACACTACAACAAGTTTAGAGACCTACACACACTACAACAAGTTTAGAGACCCACACATACACTACAACACGTTTAGAGACCCACACACACACACTACAACACGTTTAGAGACCCACACACACACTAAAACAAGTTTAGAGACCCACACATACACACTACAACAAGTTTAGAGACCCACACACACACTACAACACGTTTAGAGACCCACACACACTACACCACGTTTAGAGACCCACACACACACTACAATAAGTTTAGAGACCCACACACACTACAACACGTTTAGAGACCCACACACACACTACAACACGTTTAGAGACCCACACACACACTACAACACGTTTAGAGACCCACACACACACTACAACAAGTGTAGAGACCCACACACACACTACAACACGTTTAGAGACCCACACACACTACAACACGTTTAGAGACCCACACACACGCTACAACACGTTTAGAGACCCGCACACACGCTACAACAAGTTTAGAGACCCACACACACACTACAACAAGTTTAGAGACCCACACACACACTACAACACGTTTAGAGACCCACACACACACTACAACACGTTTAGAGACCCACACACACACTACAACACGTTTAGAGACCCACACACACACTAAACAAGTTTAGAGACCCACACACACACTACAACACGTTTAGAGACCCACACACACACTACAGCACGTTTAGAGACCCACACACACACACTACAACACGTTTAGAGACCCACACACACACTACAACACGTTTAGAGACCCACACACACACTACAACAAGTTTAGAGACCCACACACACACTACAACAAGTTTAGAGACCCACACACACACTACAACAAGTTTAGAGACCCACACACACACTACAACACGTTTAGAGACCCACACACACACTACAACACGTTTAGAGACCCACACACACTACAACACGTTTAGAGACCCACACACACACTACAACACGTTTAGAGACCAACACACACTACAACACGTTTAGAGACCCACACACACACACTACAGCACGTTTAGAGACCCACACACGCACACTACAACAAGTTTAGAGACCCACACACACACTACAACAAGTTTAGCAACCCACACACACTACAACACGTTTAGAGACCCACACACACACTACAACAAGTTTAGAGACCCACACACACTACACCACGTTTAGAGACCCACACACACACTACAACACGTTTAGAGACCCACACACACACTACAACAAGTTTAGAGACCCACACACACACTACAACACGTTTAGAGACCCACACAACACACTACAACACGTTTAGAGACCCACACACACTACACCACGTTTAGAGACCCACACACACACTACACCACGTTTAGAGACCCACACACACACTACACCACGTTTAGAGACCCACACACACACTACAACAAGTTTAGAGACCCACATACACTACAACACGTTTAGAGACCCACACACACACTACAACACGTTTAGAGACCCACACACACACTACAACACGTTTAGAGACCCACACACACACTACAACACGTTTAGAGACCCACGCACACACTACAACACGTTTAGAGACCCACACACACACTACAACAAGTTTAGAGACCCACACACACACACTACAATACGTTTAGAGACCCACACACACACACTACAACACGTTTAGAGACCCACACACACACTACAACACGTTTAGAGACCAACACACACTACACCACGTTTAGAGACCCACACACACACTACACCACGTTTAGAGACCCACACACACACTACAACAAGTTTAGAGACCCACATACACTACAACACGTTTAGAGACCCACACACACACTACACGTTTAGAGACCCACACACACACTACAACACGTTTAGAGACCCACACACACACTCCAACAAGTTTAGCGACCCACACACACTACAACACGTTTAGAGACCCACACACACACTACAACAAGTTTAGAGACCCACACACACACTACAACACGTTTAGAGACCCACACACACACTACAACACGTTTAGAGACCCACACACACACTACAACAAGTTTAGAGACCCAAACACACTACAGCACGTTTAGAGACCCACACACACTACAACAGGTTTAGAGACCCACACACACACTACAACACGTTTAGAGACCCACACACACACTACAACAAGTTTAGAGACCCACACACACACTACAACAAGTTTAGATACCCACACACACACTACAACACGTTTAGAGACCCACACACACACTACAACACGTTTAGAGACCCACACACACACTACAACACGTTTAGAGACCCACACACACACTAAACAAGTTTAGAGACCCACACACACACTACAACACGTTTAGAGACCCACACACACACTACAGCACGTTTAGAGACCCACACACACACACTACAACACGTTTAGAGACCCACACACACACTACAACACGTTTAGAGACCCACACACACACTACAACAAGTCTAGAGACCCACACACACACTACAACAAGTTTAGGGACCCACACACACACACTACAACAAGTTTAGAGACCCACACACACACTACAACACGTTTAGAGACCCACACACACACTACAACAAGTTTAGAGACCCACACACACATTACAACAAGTTTAGAGACCCACACACACACTACAACACGTTTAGAGACCCACACACACTACAACACGTTTAGAGACCCACACACACACTACAACACGTTTAGAGACCAACACACACTACAACACGTTTAGAGAACTACACACACACTACAGCACGTTTAGAGACCCACACACACACACTAAAACAAGTTTAGAGTCCCACACATACACACTACAACAAGTTTAGAGACCCACACACACACTACAACACGTTTAGAGACCCACACACACTACACCACGTTTAGAGACCCACACACACACTACAACAAGTTTAGAGACCCACACACACTACAACACGTTTAGAGACCCACACACACACTACAACACGTTTAGAGACCCACACACACACTACAACACGTTTAGAGACCCACACACACACTACAACAAGTGTAGAGACCCACACACACACTACAACACGTTTAGAGACCCACACACACTACAACACGTTTAGAGACCCACACACACGCTACAACACGTTTAGAGACCCGCACACACGCTACAACAAGTTTAGAGACCCACACACACACTACAACAAGTTTAGAGACCCACACACACACTACAACACGTTTAGAGACCCACACACACACTACAACACGTTTAGAGACCCACACACACACTACAACACGTTTAGAGACCCACACACACACTAAACAAGTTTAGAGACCCACACACACACTACAACACGTTTAGAGACCCACACACACACTACAGCACGTTTAGAGACCCACACACACACACTACAACACGTTTAGAGACCCACACACACACTACAACACGTTTAGAGACCCACACACACACTACAACAAGTTTAGAGACCCACACACACACTACAACAAGTTTAGAGACCCACACACACACTACAACAAGTTTAGAGACCCACACACACACTACAACACGTTTAGAGACCCACACACACACTACAACAAGTTTAGAGACCCACACACACACTACAACACGTTTAGAGACCCACACACACTACAACACGTTTAGAGACCCACACACACACTACAACACGTTTAGAGACCAACACACACTACAACACGTTTAGAGACCCACACACACACACTACAGCACGTTTAGAGACCCACACACGCACACTACAACAAGTTTAGAGACCCACACACACACTACAACAAGTTTAGCAACCCACACACACTACAACACGTTTAGAGACCCACACACACACTACAACAAGTTTAGAGACCCACACACACTACACCACGTTTAGAGACCCACACACACACTACAACACGTTTAGAGACCCACACACACACTACAACAAGTTTAGAGACCCACACACACACTACAACACGTTTAGAGACCCACACAACACACTACAACACGTTTAGAGACCCACACACACTACACCACGTTTAGAGACCCACACACACACTACACCACGTTTAGAGACCCACACACACACTACACCACGTTTAGAGACCCACACACACACTACAACAAGTTTAGAGACCCACATACACTACAACACGTTTAGAGACCCACACACACACTACAACACGTTTAGAGACCCACACACACACTACAACACGTTTAGAGACCCACACACACACTACAACACGTTTAGAGACCCACGCACACACTACAACACGTTTAGAGACCCACACACACACTACAACAAGTTTAGAGACCCACACACACACACTACAATACGTTTAGAGACCCACACACACACACTACAACACGTTTAGAGACCCACACACACACTACAACACGTTTAGAGACCAACACACACTACACCACGTTTAGAGACCCACACACACACTACACCACGTTTAGAGACCCACACACACACTACAACAAGTTTAGAGACCCACATACACTACAACACGTTTAGAGACCCACACACACACTACACGTTTAGAGACCCACACACACACTACAACACGTTTAGAGACCCACACACACACTCCAACAAGTTTAGCGACCCACACACACTACAACACGTTTAGAGACCCACACACACACTACAACAAGTTTAGAGACCCACACACACACTACAACACGTTTAGAGACCCACACACACACTACAACACGTTTAGAGACCCACACACACACTACAACAAGTTTAGAGACCCACACACACACTACAGCACGTTTAGAGACCCACACACACTACAACAGGTTTAGAGACCCACACACACACTACAACACGTTTAGAGACCCACACACACACTACAACAAGTTTAGAGACCCACACACACACTACAACAAGTTTAGATACCCACACACACACTACAACACGTTTAAAGACCCACACACACACTACAACACGTTTAGAGACCCACACACACACTACAACACGTTTAGAGACCCACACACACACTAAACAAGTTTAGAGACCCACACACACACTACAACACGTTTAGAGACCCACACACACACTACAGCACGTTTAGAGACCCACACACACACACTACAACACGTTTAGAGACCCACACACACACTACAACACGTTTAGAGACCCACACACACACTACAACAAGTCTAGAGACCCACACACACACTACAACAAGTTTAGAGACCCACACACACACACTACAACAAGTTTAGAGACCCACACACACACTACAACACGTTTAGAGACCCACACACACACTACAACAAGTTTAGAGACCCACACACACACTACAACAAGTTTAGAGACCCACACACACACTACAACACGTTTAGAGACCCACACACACTACAACACGTTTAGAGACCCACACACACACTACAACACGTTTAGAGACCAACACACACTACAACACGTTTAGAGACCCACACACACACTACAGCACGTTTAGAGACCCACACACACACACTACAACAAGTTTAGAGACCCACACACACACTACAACAAGTTTAGCGACCCACCCACACTACAACACGTTTAGAGACCCACACACACACTACAACAAGTTTAGAGACCCACACACACACTACACCACGTTTAGAGACCCACACACACACTACAACACGTTTAGAGACCCACACACACACTACAACAAGTTTAGAGACCCACACACACACTACAACACGTTTAGAGACCCACACAATACACTACAACACGTTTAGAGACCCACACACACTACACCACGTTTAGAGACCCACACACACACTACACCACGTTTGGAGACCCACACACACACTACACCACGTTTAGAGACCCACACACACACTACAACAAGTTTAGAGACCCACATACACTACAACACGTTTAGAGACCCACACACACACTACAACACGTTTAGAGACCCACACACACACTACAACACGTTTAGAGACCCACACACACACTACAACACGTTTACAGACCCACACACACACTACAACACGTTTAGAGACCCACACATACACTACAACAAGTTTAGAGACCCACACACACACTACAACAAGTTTAGAGACCCACACACACTACAATACGTTTAGAGACCCACACACAGACACTACAACACGTTTAGAGACCCACACACACTACACCACGTTTAGAGACCAACACACACACTACAACACGTTTAGAGACCCACACACACACTACAACAAGTTTAGAGACCCACACACACACTACAACACGTTTAGAGACCCACACAACACACTACAACACGTTTAGAGACCCACACACACTACACCACGTTTAGAGACACACACACTACACCACGTTTAGAGACCCACACACACACTACACCACGTTTAGAGACCCACACACACACTACAACAAGTTTAGAGACCCACATACACTACAACACGTTTAGAGACCCACACACACACTACACGTTTAGAGACCCACACACACACTACAACACGTTTAGAGACCCACACACACACTACAACACGTTTAGAGACCCACACACACACTACAACAAGTTTAGAGACCCACACACACACTACAACACGTTTAGAGACCCACACAACACACTACAACACGTTTAGAGACCCACACACACTACACCACGTTTAGAGACCCACACACACACTACACCACGTTTAGAGACCCACACACACACTACACCACGTTTAGAGACCCACACACACACTACAACAAGTTTAGAGACCCACATACACTACAACACGTTTAGAGACCCACACACACACTACAACACGTTTAGAGACCCACACACACACTACAACACGTTTAGAGACCCACACACACACTACAACACGTTTAGAGACCCACACACACACTACAACAAGTTTAGAGACCCACACACACACTACAACAAGTTTAGAGACCCACACACACACACTACAATACGTTTAGAGACCCACACACACACACTACAACACGTTTAGAGACCCACACACACACTACAACACGTTTAGAGACCAACACACACTACAACACGTTTAGAGACCCACACACACACACTACAGCACGTTTAGAGACCCACACACACACACTACAACAAGTTTAGAGACCCACACACACACTCCAACAAGTTTAGCGACCCACACACACTACAACACGTTTAGAGACCCACACACACACTACAACAAGTTTAGAGACCCACACACACACTACACCACGTTTAGAGACCCACACACAGACTACAACACGTTTAGAGACCCACACACACACTACAACAAGTTTAGAGACCCACACACACACTACAACACGTTTAGAGACCCACACAACACACTACAACACGTTTAGAGACCCACACACACTACACCACGTTTAGAGACCCACACACACACTACACCACGTTTAGAGACCCACACACACACTACACCACGTTTAGAGACCCACACACACACTACAACAAGTTTAGAGACCCACATACACTACAACACGTTTAGAGACCCACACACACACTACAACACGTTTAGAGACCCACACACACACTACAACACGTTTAGAGACCCACACACACACTACAACACGTTTAGAGACCCACACACACACTACAACACGTTTAGAGACCCACACACACACTACAACAAGTTTAGAGACCCACACACACACTACAACAAGTTTAGAGACCCACACACACACTACAGCACGTTTAGAGACCCACACACACACACACTACAACAGGTTTAGAGACCCACACACACACTACAACACGTTTAGAGACCCACACACACACTACAACAAGTTTAGAGACCCACACACACACTACAACACGTTTAGAGACCCACACACACACACACTACAACACGTTTAGAGACCCACACACACACTACAACAAGTTTAGAGACCCACACACACACTACAGCACGTTTAGAGACCCACACACACACACACTACAACAGGTTTAGAGACCCACACACACACTACAACACGTTTAGAGACCCACACACACACTACAACAAGTTTAGAGACCCACACACACACTACAACAAGTTTAGATACCCACACACACACTACAACACGTTTAGAGACCCACACACACACTACAACACGTTTAGAGACCCACACACACACTACAACACGTTTAGAGACCCACACACACACTAAACAAGTTTAGAGACCCACACACACACTACAACACGTTTAGAGACCCACACACACACTACAGCACGTTTAGAGACCCACACACACACACTACAACACGTTTAGAGACCCACACACACACTACAACAAGTTTAGAGACCCACACACACTACAACACGTTTAGAGACCCACACACACACTACAACACGTTTAGAGACCCACACACACACTACAACACGTTTAGAGACCCACACACACACTACAACAAGTGTAGAGACCCACACACACACTACAACACGTTTAGAGACCCACACACACTACAACACGTTTAGAGACCCACACACACGCTACAACACGTTTAGAGACCCGCACACACGCTACAACAAGTTTAGAGACCCACACACACACTACAACAAGTTTAGAGACCCACACACACACTACAACACGTTTAGAGACCCACACACACACTACAACATGTTTAGAGACCCACACACACACTACAACACGTTTAGAGACCCACACACACACTAAACAAGTTTAGAGACCCACACACACACTACAACACGTTTAGAGACCCACACACACACTACAGCACGTTTAGAGACCCACACACACACACTACAACACGTTTAGAGACCCACACACACACTACAACACGTTTAGAGACCCACACACACACTACAACAAGTTTAGAGACCCACACACACACTACAACAAGTTTAGAGACCCACACACACACTACAACAAGTTTAGAGACCCACACACACACTACAACACGTTTAGAGACCCACACACACACTACAACAAGTTTAGAGACCCACACACACACTACAACAAGTTTAGAGACCCACACACACACTACAACACGTTTAGAGACCCACACACACTACAACACGTTTAGAGACCCACACACACACTACAACACGTTTAGAGACCAACACACACTACAACACGTTTAGAGACCCACACACACACACTACAGCACGTTTAGAGACCCACACACGCACACTACAACAAGTTTAGAGACCCACACACACACTACAACAAGTTTAGCAACCCACACACACTACAACACGTTTAGAGACCCACACACACACTACAACAAGTTTAGAGACCCACACACACTACACCACGTTTAGAGACCCACACACACACTACAACACGTTTAGAGACCCACACACACACTACAACAAGTTTAGAGACCCACACACACACTACAACACGTTTAGAGACCCACACAACACACTACAACACGTTTAGAGACCCACACACACTACACCACGTTTAGAGACCCACACACACACTACACCACGTTTAGAGACCCACACACACACTACACCACGTTTAGAGACCCACACACACACTACAACAAGTTTAGAGACCCACATACACTACAACACGTTTAGAGACCCACACACACACTACAACACGTTTAGAGACCCACACACACACTACAACACGTTTAGAGACCCACACACACACTACAACACGTTTAGAGACCCACGCACACACTACAACACGTTTAGAGACCCACACACACACTACAACAAGTTTAGAGACCCACACACACACACTACAATACGTTTAGAGACCCACACACGCACACTACAACACGTTTAGAGACCCACACACACACTACAACACGTTTAGAGACCAACACACACTACACCACGTTTAGAGACCCACACACACACTACACCACGTTTAGAGACCCACACACACACTACAACAAGTTTAGAGACCCACATACACTACAACACGTTTAGAGACCCACACACACACTACACGTTTAGAGACCCACACACACACTACAACACGTTTAGAGACCCACACACACACTCCAACAAGTTTAGCGACCCACACACACTACAACACGTTTAGAGACCCACACACACACTACAACAAGTTTAGAGACCCACACACACACTACAACACGTTTAGAGACCCACACACACACTACAACACGTTTAGAGACCCACACACACACTACAACAAGTTTAGAGACCCACACACACACTACAGCACGTTTAGAGACCCACACACACTACAACAGGTTTAGAGACCCACACACACACTACAACACGTTTAGAGACCCACACACACACTACAACAAGTTTAGAGACCCACACACACACTACAACAAGTTTAGATACCCACACACACACTACAACACGTTTAGAGACCCACACACACACTACAACACGTTTAGAGACCCACACACACACTACAACACGTTTAGAGACCCACACACACACTAAACAAGTTTAGAGACCCACACACACACTACAACACGTTTAGAGACCCACACACACACTACAGCACGTTTAGAGACCCACACACACACACTACAACACCTTTAGAGACCCACACACACACTACAACACGTTTAGAGACCCACACACACACTACAACAAGTCTAGAGACCCACACACACACTACAACAAGTTTAGAGACCCACACACACACACACTACAACAAGTTTAGAGACCCACACACACACTACAACACGTTTAGAGACCCACACACACACTACAACAAGTTTAGAGACCCACACACACACTACAACAAGTTTAGAGACCCACACACACACTACAACACGTTTAGAGACCCACACACACTACAACACGTTTAGAGACCCACACACACACTACAACACGTTTAGAGACCAACACACACTACAACACGTTTAGAGACCCACACACACACTACAGCACGTTTAGAGACCCACACACACACACTACAACAAGTTTAGAGACCCACACACACACTACAACAAGTTTAGCGACCCACCCACACTACAACACGTTTAGAGACCCACACACACACTACAACAAGTTTAGAGACCCACACACACACTACACCACGTTTAGAGACCCACACACACACTACAACACGTTTAGAGACCCACACACACACTACAACAAGTTTAGAGACCCACACACACACTACAACACGTTTAGAGACCCACACAATACACTACAACACGTTTAGAGACCCACACACACTACACCACGTTTAGAGACCCACACACACACTACACCACGTTTAGAGACCCACACACACACTACACCACGTTTAGAGACCCACACACACACTACAACAAGTTTAGAGACCCACATACACTACAACACGTTTAGAGACCCACACACACACTACAACACGTTTAGAGACCCACACACACACTACAACACGTTTAGAGACCCACACACACACTACAACACGTTTACAGACCCACACACACACTACAACACGTTTAGAGACCCACACATACACTACAACAAGTTTAGAGACCCACACACACACTACAACAAGTTTAGAGACCCACACACACACACTACAATACGTTTAGAGACCCACACACAGACACTACAACACGTTTAGAGACCCACACACACTACACCACGTTTAGAGACCAACACACACACTACAACACGTTTAGAGACCCACACACACACTACAACAAGTTTAGAGACCCACACACACACTACAACACGTTTAGAGACCCACACAACACACTACAACACGTTTAGAGACCCACACACACTACACCACGTTTAGAGACACACACACTACACCACGTTTAGAGACCCACACACACACTACACCACGTTTAGAGACCCACACACACACTACAACAAGTTTAGAGACCCACATACACTACAACACGTTTAGAGACCCACACACACACTACACGTTTAGAGACCCACACACACACTACAACACGTTTAGAGACCCACACACACACTACAACACGTTTAGAGACCCACACACACACTACAACAATTTTAGAGACCCACACACACACTACAACACGTTTAGAGACCCACACAACACACTACAACACGTTTAGAGCCCCACACACACTACACCACGTTTAGAGACCCACACACACACTACACCACGTTTAGAGACCCACACACACACTACACCACGTTTAGAGACCCACACACACACTACAACAAGTTTAGAGACCCACATACACTACAACACGTTTAGAGACCCACACACACACTACAACACGTTTAGAGACCCACACACACACTACAACACGTTTAGAGACCCACACACACACTACAACACGTTTAGAGACCCACACACACACTACAACACGTTTAGAGACCCACACACACACTACAACAAGTTTAGAGACCCACACACACACTACAACAAGTTTAGAGACCCACACACACACACTACAATACGTTTAGAGACCCACACACACACACTACAACACGTTTAGAGACCCACACACACACTACAACACGTTTAGAGACCAACACACACTACAACACGTTTAGAGACCCACACACACACACTACAGCACGTTTAGAGACCCACACACACACACTACAACAAGTTTAGAGACCCACACACACACTCCAACAAGTTTAGCGACCCACACACACTACAACACGTTTAGAGACCCACACACACACTACAACAAGCTTAGAGACCCACACACACACTACACCACGTTTAGAGACCCACACACACACTACAACACGTTTAGAGACCCACACACACACTACAACAAGTTTAGAGACCCACACACTACAACACGTTTAGAGACCCACACACACACTACAACACGTTTAGAGACCCACACACACACTACAACACGTTTAGAGACCCACACACACACTACAACACGTTTAGAGACCCACACACACACTACAACACGTTTAGAGACCCACACACACACTACAACAAGTTTAGAGACCCACACACACACTACAACAAGTTTAGAGACCCACACACACACACTAAAATACGTTTAGAGACCCACACACACACACTACAACACGTTTAGAGACCCACACACACACTACAACACGTTTAGAGACCCACACACACACACTACAACACGTTTAGAGACCCACACACACACTACAACACGTTATTAGGGGCAGCGCTGTCACCAACCCCTCAGCGTGCCGCCGTCTCCATCCCGTGCTGCTGCTAACGGCCCCATTTGGTGCTGTCCGCTCTCACCACTCTGCAGGCAAGTGGCAATGTAACTTTCACCACTAACTATCACTAACTACTATCACCACTAGCTACTATCACCACGACAGCCACCACTACTATTACTACCACCACGACTATCACTAGTACCACCACTACTGCCAGCACTACTACCACTGCTACTGCATTCGACGATGTGTCTACTACAGGGGGTGTGCGGTCTCTATATATGTAATGTGTATGTGGTCTCTATATCATGGTAACAATGTGTGTTCATATTCTTGGTTCTTTCGTTAAAGTCGCGTAGACGCAAAATAAAATATATTTCACGACGTTTCGATCGCAACACAAGCGATTGTCATCAGGCGAAACAGAACCCAGCAGTATAGAACAGCTGAACTAGGAAGAACACAGCGAGAACGCTTCTACCACAACGGGTTGTATATGTCAGCTGTGTCAATGGGCGAGATTATGGGGAGAGAGATTAGTGAGAGATGAGCGTGTCAAAGTCAATGAGCTTCCGTCGCCGCATGAGAGCACACCGTCGCCTGCACAGCGGTAGCGTTAACGGGGGATTGGCACTGTCGATGGGAGAGAGGGAGAGCGATTGGGGGAGATTACCAAGCGAACGTCAAGTCTGTGGAGCACAAACTGGCCAGGCCTGCGCTGTGAGAGGCAAGCGCGTCAACCACCGCAGTAGTGGCCGTGCCAGGTGAGACACGCGCCCATCGAACGGTAAGAACCATTGATGCATCGAGGCAAAGGGAGCAGAGGTGGCGATGTTAGTGAGAACCCCAGCCCGTTAATGCAAAGTGCATCCCACAGGGCAATGCAACTCAGTCGGAGGTAACGGCCAAACGGCAGGAAGGTTGGAAGCATCACAGCGAGTTATTACTTTACCCGGTTCATAACGTCCTTCCAATGATTGCTCGGCTTATGCCCATCTCCTCGGTTGAAATTGTTTCTGTGTTTATATATCTGGACGGCTTGATGGACAAATCTCGATGGTGGCCCAAAGGTTTGCGGAGTATCTTGGTCTCGGAAAACACAATATCGTGCAAGCCCACAGCGTTATAACAATGATCAGCCACGGCAGAGGTATTGGTTCTGCAGTGTTTCAAATCTGCCTTGTGTTCGCGAACACGGTCCGAGACACGTCGTTTCGTTTCCCCAATGTCACTGCTGCTGCAGACACAACTTGGTTTGTAGACACCCGGGTATTGCATGTCAGGAATGACATCCTTAACAGATGTGATCAATCACGGATTTTGTGTATTGTATTGATTCGTACCTGGATCTTGTGTATGTTTAAGATTTTGGAAATCTTTTTGGTAACACCTGCTATGTATGGCAAGGTGATGGTTTTAACTGGGTGCTCAGATGGTTGTCTCCCCATGGTTTGGGATACAGCTTTGTGGATTGTGCGGCCTGAATATCCATTCATCTTGAGGGCCTTGTGTACATGCTCCGGCTCACTGGCTCGGTGATGTTGGTCGGAGATGCAGTGTTGCCCTACAGTGTAGTGATTTGATGGGGGAATTCTTCTGGGCCGGATGGTGTTGGGAATCAGGCTTTAGAAAGGAACCCGTGTGGGTGGCTTTCCTGCAGACGCAATGTCCCAATGAGCCATCAGGCCTCTCCTCGATCAAAACATCCAGGAATGGTAGCTTATCGTCATTCTCCACTTCCATGGTGAATCTGATGGATGGGTGTATGGAAATTATGTGGTTGAAAAAATGGTTCAGTGCTGGCAGGCCATGCGGCCAAATGACGAAAGTGTCATCTACGTATCTCTTCCACAAGGAAGGACGTAGGGTGGATGGCTGGATGGCATCTGTTTCAAATTTCTCATTGAAAACATTTGGTACCACTGATCAGGGAGAACCCATGGGGGTACCTTCATTTTGTTTGTAGAATATGTGTGTGTGGGGGGGGGTCTCTCTATAACAGGGGTCGGGAACCTTTTTGACTAAGAGAGCCATGAAAGCAAAAAATTTGGAAATTTATTTCAGTGAGAGCCATATAATATATTTTAAAAGTGAATTCAACTAAATGTCAGTATAATAAGCCTCTGAATTTATTCTTTTAAATAATGTTGTTATAACACTCACCATTAATGCGACTTCTGGTGCTGCATGGATTTGCTGATGTCTTTGTAGTCGGGTTGGTACTTGGTGAGGTTAAGCTTCATGCAAGCGTTGAGGCTTTCATCCGTTAAACGTGATCGTAGGTTGGACTTGATGTTTTTAAGATGTGAGAATGACTGCTCACATGCATACGTAGATCCAAACATGGGCAATACAGCAATACTCACACGCTGCAGTGTGTGGTATGTGACAGGAAGCGCGTTCCAAGTTTTGAGAATCAGCTGGTCTTCGGGTTGGAGTTTTTTCATTTCTGTCCACATGTGCTTGCTCGCCAACTCCGCTTTCTGTCGTGTGATTCTTTCCAAATCTTCATTCAGTGACTTGAACTTATTCACCCACATGTCTGAGGCCTTCAGGTCAGCCACTTCTGCTTCAAAATCTCTGACGGAGACACCAGGGATGTAATTCAGGTCGGCTGTGTTCAGTGAACACTCGTTTGGATGGGTGATGAACTTAAAAAGACGAGTGTGCTCACGAAATTCTCCAAAGCGTGCTTTGAAGGACTGTAGGAGACTGGATGTGCAGCCAGCTAGCTGGTGGAGATCAAGGTTTTGAATGGGCTCACTTGCTGTGCATGCATCTTTAAATTGGCTCAGTTTTTCAAAATGTAGTAAGCGACCTGTTTCAAGATCCGTGATGAAAAGCTCCAGCTTGTTTTCAAAAGCAAATACAGCTTGTTGAAGGGATAACACTGTATTTCCAATGCCTTGCATTTTCACGTTGAGCTGGTTCAGATGTTCAGTCAGATCTACGAGATAGTAAAACTTGAGGAGCCACTCGGTGTCGGCTAGCTCAGGATGCCCGACGCCTTTCATTTCAAGGAAAGTCCGGATTTCGTTCAGGCAAGCCGCAAAACGGCTAAGCACCTTCCCTCTTGACAACCAACGCACATTGCTGTGCAAAAGCAGACCAGGATAGTTATTTACAACTTCATCCAGCAGTGTTTTAAACTGGCGATCATTTAAGGCTCGGGCAACAATAAAGTTGATCACACGAATGACCAGCGACATCACTTCACTGCCTGTCACACATCTGAGCACAAAGTGCCTCCTGGTGTATAATGCAATGGAAACTTAGGATGGGTCTATTTTCATGTTCACGGAGAAGCGCCACAAATCCTTTGTTTTTCCCCACCATACACGGAGCACCATCAGTACACACTGAGAGAAGTTTATCCATAGGTAGACTTTTTTCTTGAGCAAACTCCATGAAAGACTTGAATAAATCCTCACCTCTTGTGGACCCTTTTAATGGCAGAACAGCAAGACTTTCTTCGCGCAGTGTGTCACCAACAGCATATCTTGCAATCACGCTGAACTGCGACAAATGGCTCACGTCTGTTGACTCATCCAAAGCCAGAGAAAAGAACGGCGCTGCATTTATGTCCTTCACTTGCGTTTCCTCCACTTTGTTTGCCATCACGATGGTATGATCATGAACAGTTCTTGCCGACAGAGGCATGTCTTGTATCCGTTTGATTATCTTGTCTTTGTTCGGAAGATCATGAAAAGTTCATTGGCTACATCCAGCATGAACGTTTTAGCATACTCGCCATCTGTGAATGGTTTTCCGTTCCTCACTATTGCTAAAGAACCAGCAAAGCTAGCCGAATTATAGTCACCTTGCCGGGTCCATACGCGGAGTTGCTGCTGGCTAGCTTGCACCCTGCTCAGAAGCTCTTGGCACGCTTTCTTTCTGCTGTCTCCCGCAGGGTATTTTGATGCAAAGGTAGCATGGCGCGTGTCGAAGTGCCGCTTTACATTCGACCGTTTCAACGATGTAATTTTGTCATTGCAAATTAGACACACCGCAGAACCCGCTCTCTCCACAAAGGCGAATTCTTCGGTCCGTTCGTCCTGAAATGTACGATACTCGTCGTCTTTTTTTCTTTTCGCCATCTTCGTCGAAGGGTCAGCTTTGAGCTAATGACCGAGCAGACGCAGTCTCAGACTGATTCAAAAGGGGGCGTTTACCTGTTTTACCCAGCAACGGCAAACGTAGGCCAGTATCATCCAATTAAAATAATGGACAATTGCTCCTGCAGCCCTGAACAGGACATGCGCAGTGAAAAATAGATGGATGGATTAAAACAAGTGAGAATATTTTGTTTTATCTGCGAGCCATATGCAATCATCAAAAGAGCCACATCTGGCTCGCGAGCCATAGGTTCCCGACCCCTGCTCTATAATAATAATGTGTGGTGTGTGTGTGTGGTCTCTATATAAATAATAATGTGTGGTCTCTATCATAATGTGTGGTGTGTGTGGTCTCTATACAGGTGGTCCCCGACTTACGACGGTCCGACTTACGATATTTAGATGTTATGTGGGGGCTAGTGCCCCCCTCCCCACTCCCCATTACGTGGGGGCTGATCTCACTCACCACGAGCAGGGGGGGGGCGCCACGTCTAATGGGTGGGGGCTGGTACCCCCCTCCCCCTCCACGCGCGGGGGGGGGGGGTGTTTGCCTCCCCCACCCCCGTCCCCTCCGCGTTTGTGTCTCTCGGACCGACATAGCTAGCGGCTGGCCCAGCCCGCCTAGGGGTTGATTAGGCGCCGCGTGATTCCCCCACTCCGTGTGGCCTAACCGCGTGGATGACGTAATGGTTTGACTGGCCGGCTGTTTTGAGTTAATTAATTACTTCTGCTAAGCCATTGTGTCAACAAGCCAAGGTGCTCGGAATCAATAATTAATTACTCTCTGCGCACGCTCGCGGGCGCGTTCAAGCGTCCCTCTAATTAATTATTTATTTGTGCGTGTGCGCGTCTTGCCTATGCCGATTAAAGTCACCCACACACCGTCGTTGCGCCGACTGCTGTCCCACCGCTCTTCACAGATGCACACATGGCACCACGCGTCACAGCGTCAGTCTGTGCTGAGATTTATTTCCCGGAGCGAATAGTGAACCCCCGTTTATGGCCCCCTCCAGCCAGCACCCTTCCTCCTATCACTTACCCGTCGCAGATTGCGTCTATCCCCCAAGCTCGAGCTGACTGAATTGGCCCCCCTTTCCCGTACCCACTCACCTCTTCAGCTGCCCGATGGGGGCTGGGGAAGATGCTCGCCTCGGGGACTTTTTCTGGCCGACCGTTTCCAGCTCCACCCTGCAGGCGTCGCACGGACGCTGAGGACGGCTGGTCTCTCCCGCCGCTCCAGAAGAACTCTGATTCAATCCACCCCTCCGGCCCCCTTATGTCTCCAAAGCCCCTTAACCCCCGGGTCACATGACGTCATCCTGCGCATCCAATCGAATCCTCTTTGCGGCCGCTTTGAGCGCTCTGGCCGTTGGGTGGGGGGGGGGGTCGCGTCATCCCCCCCCCTTCCCATTGTGTCTGTGCCTGCGTTCCTCGCCGTTGACTCATCGATAATCCCCTCGTTCCCTCCAACTTAAGTCAACTTCTTATCTGCCTAGGGGCTTTTCCCTCCCACCCCACTGTTTACCCTGCCGCTGGGTACTGGCTGAAGGTCCCACCCCCCCATGCTGTGTATGCTTCATCACGGCCGGCCTGTAAAGCTCTATGCCCCCTTCTTGGGGGGGGCGCCATATAATCCGGTCTGGGGGGCTCGGCTAATTTCCTGGTCCGGGGAAACCGTGGAACATCCCTGCTAGTGGGGTCCTCGGGTGAAAACCCATCGCACCAGGTGATCCCTCCTCGCGACCCTACGGGGGTGCATGCGGGTGTTTAGTGGGGCGTGCGTGCGTTCATGGGATGGGGAGGGGGGTGCGAGTAGAGGGTAGAGCCGGCGGAGTTGCTCCGCTGTGGTGGCACCACAGTTACGATGGCGATAGCAATATGACAAAATAGCAAAATATTTTTAATTTTGCGCGGCAGGCAAACGCAGCAGCGTGCTACGAGGTACGAGACTGTAACTTGATCATCGCCATCCTCCTCTTCCAACAACTAAGTTAATGTGGCCATCAACCTAACATCGTTCAAGTGTGCAGACGACGGACAGAATCTTGGTGAGTCCAGTACAATATGATACGTTACGATACGTTCAATGCGTGTATGATAACATAGCTTTAGCGATTTCATTTTAGGGTTACTACGATACATACGTTTAATGCATGTTAAAAGTTTTTATAGCAGATAGGATTGTTTCCTGAAAACACTTTCTATGAAATTGCAGTTCACATAGGTAGGCTAAGAATTTACCTTGTTTTTTACTTTGAATTTTACTGTGCAATACAGTATTGTAATTAATAAATACATACAGTATATAGTTTATACAGTACGATACTGTAAATTGCTCTGTTTTGCTAAACTATCACCATTCTTTAAGACTCCTGGGTAGGCTTAGGCCATTTTCGCATTACGATATTTTCGACTTACGATGGGGTCGTGGTAACGCATCTCCATCGTAAGTCGGGGACTACCTGTATATATAATAATGTGGTGTGTGTGGTCTATATGGGGAGCGGTAGTGTAGCGGTTGTCGCGCTGCGCTATGAACCCAGCGACCCGGGTTCAATTCCCGCTCACGGCCAACACCATCAGTGACGATTATCTAAACCGATCCTGGGCCTCCCCTAGGTCGACTCAGCCTCAAATGAGTACCTGGTGCGGTGTGTAGTAAACATCGCCACTGGGGAGACAAAGGCGGTCGGGTGTGGTTGCTGGCCACCCACCCCCTCGTGTACCGTTACCGGCCTTCGTAGGCGCTCGCAAACAGCACTTGCCCCTACAGTCTGTTAAGGCTACACGGGGGGGTCTTTGTCTCTCTAACCTATACAATTAATTTTATCGTCTGTCTGTGTCCGTCTGCGCACGCGTGCTTGCGAGGGATTTGGCTACCAAACCGTGGGGTTCACGTGAGAAATGTTTCTGCCAGGAAGCACGCCGTGGGCAAGCGCTGTGCCGTCTTCCCGTCGCTCGCATTCAAAAGAGTTAAAGTTGAGTTGTGTTGGCGATTTCCATTTAAATATTTAGTTAGGTTTGCGGCTATCTATTTATTTATTTATTTCCCCACGCGCCTCGGCCCGGAGACAACATCATCAGCTGCGCGCACGTGCACAACGCTCGCACGGTTGGCCCCTGCAAGCTCTCACGCACCATCGACGGAGGCGTGCGTCCTTTTTTATTCGCCTGCACACTCTACAGGCAAGTCGCACACATTGGTATCGTAAGCATTTATATAATTACACTTTGCACCGCTGGCAGGGGTTGCCCCTAGCAATGCACACACGATCGGCACACATTTTCATTCGCGTTAAAACTGCAACAAAAACGCACACAACACGCTGAGGTTGAATGTCCTCTTCTCCCCACTCCACACCAATGCATCCTGTTACTACTATAGAGCCCCTAGATATTATTATTACTGCGCTTAGATAGTATTATTGTAGCGTGGCCGGGGGAGCGGCCCAGCCCACACCCTACCAAGGTGAGTGGGTCTCTCTGGTCTCGCAGTGGGTGGGTTTCTGTGGATCTCTGTGCCTGTAGAAACGTGCCTTTTCAAGTATTTGGCTGCTGCTGTAATTATAAATGTCCACGAGGTGACGACGACGATGATGAGCCACTTTGTTGAGCTATCGTTCACGACAGCCAATTCGCTTCTCAAAAAGCACTACCCGGTAGCTCAGCGGGGTGCCTTACCTGGCAAAAAAAAATAGTTTGGTTTGTGTTTGGTCTTGATCTGACATGTTAGAGGAGGAGGAGGAGGACCGACACCCCATTGGGAGCGCCAGACTTTGGCGTCGCCCACCTCTCCGACCGCGGCTCCGTGTCGTCGGCGGCTCTCGGGCGCAGAGCCTGACGCCCAACACGATGGCCTCGGCGCTCCTCCCGCTGCTGCTCCTGCTGCTGCTGCCGCCGTGCGGGAAATGCCTCGACGGGCAACGGGGCCGGCCGAAGCCCGCCCTGCGCTTCACCAGCTTGTCCTACAAAGCCACCGTCTACGAAAACTCCGCGCCCGGGACGTACGTGGAGAGCCACGACAAGATGGGGATCCACGTCGGCCGCTCGGCCCCCGGGGCCCGGTACGCCGTCGTGTCCGGGGACGAGGGGGCCGCGTTCGAGGCCGAGGGGCTCGTCGTGGGCGACTTTTGGTTCCTGCGCGTCCGCACGAGGGGCGTGCCGTTGGACCGCGAGGAGCGCCGCGGCTACACGCTGGGGGTGAAGGCGTTCTCCGAGAACAGCCGCGGTTCGGCGTCCGCCACGGTCTTCGTCCAGGTGCTGGACCGCAACGACCTGAATCCGCTGTTTTCGGCTTTGTCGTACGCCGCGAGCGTCGCCAACGACGCGCCGGCGGGCACCACGGTCCTACGTGTCGCCGCCACGGACGCCGACGAGGGCCCCAACGGGCGCTTCAGTTACGCCCTGGCGTGGCGCTCGGACGCGTTCGCCGTGCACCCGATGAGCGGCGCGGTGACGCTCGCCAGGAGGCTGACGGAGCCCGGCGACGCGGGGCTGCACGAGTTCAAGGTGATGGCCGTCGACGGCGGCGGGCTGAGCAGCTCGGCGCGTGTCGCGGTGAATGTGAGCCGGGCGAACGCCCACGCCCCGCGCGTCACAGTCGTCGCGACCCGCGGGCAAGGGGCGCCGTTCGCCGACCCCGCTGCCGCGTACGCGGAGCTCGCTGCGGTGGACCGCGACGCCGGCCCCGAGGGGGAGATCGTCGCCGTGGAGATCGTCGCCGGCGACCCCCTCCGGGCGTTCTCTGTCGCCCCGATGGACGGCGCCGGCCCCGCCTCGGCCTACGCGGTGAGGCTCTCGGGGCGGCTGGACTGGGCGGACTTCCCCTTCGGGGTGAACCTCACCGTGCAGGCTCGCGACGGGGGGAGGCCGCCCAGGCACTCGCGGCCCGTCACGGTCACGGTCCGGGGGGGCGGCGCCGCCGGCGCGTTCGAGCGGAGCGTCTACGCGGGCGCCGTCGAGCGGCGGTCTCCGCCCCGCGCCGTCGTGCTCGCGGTTCGAGCCTCTTGCGGCGCGCGGGGCTGCCGGTACGTCGTCCGAGGCGGCGCCGATGGCGACTTCTTCGCCGTGAACCCCGCCACCGGGGTCGTCTCCGTCCGCGGGTCCCTGGCGGCGGTCGACAGACGCCGCTTCGAGTTCGACGTCGGCACCGACGCCGGCCCGGGCGTCGCCGGGGTCGCGATCGACGTCGCGGACTACAACGCCCACGCCCCGGTCTTCGAGCGGCCCAACTACTCCGCCTCGTTGAGCGAGGACGTCCCGGCGGGCACGTTCGTGCTCATCCTGCACGCTGCCGACGACGACGAGGGGGACGACGGCCGCGTGACGTACGGCCTGGTGGAGGACGAGCCTGGCCCCTTCGCCGTCGACCCCCGCACGGGCATCGTCGTCACGACGGGGCCGCTGGACCACGAGGAGATGGCGGGGGCCTACCGGCTGCGCGTGCGAGCCTCGGACTGGGGGACTCCGTTCCGCCGGGAGGCCGAGGCGACCGTGACGGTGAACGTCACCAACATGAACGACAACGCGCCCGTCTTCGAGTCCGTAGACTGCGTGGGCGAGATCCCCCGGGACCTCCGGCCGGGCGAGCCGATCTTCACCGCGTCGGCCATCGACGCCGACGAGCTCCGGCCGGTGCTCTACGGCATCGCGTCCGGGAACGAGGGCGGCTTCTTCGCGCTGGACGGCGCCCTCGGCGTCGTGACGCTCGCGCGCTCCCTCGCCGACGTCGCCGCCGGGCCGGCGGGGGCCTTCCGCCTCGGCCTCACGGCCACCGACGGGGAGCTCTCGGCGGAGACGGCGTTCCTGAACGTCTCGGTCGTGGACGCCGCTCCCGGACGGGTGCCGTCATGGCGGTGCGTGGAGACGGGGATCGCCCGGAGGATGGTCGCGTGGCTCCACCGGGCAAACCAACGGCGAAACCGCCCGCGCCCCCTCGCCGCCGGCGCCGTCAATCGGCACGCGCCGGCGTTCGCCGCCCCGGCGGTCGCCGTGGAAGTCCGCGAAGATTTGCCAGTCGGGGCCGAGGTCACCCGAATGGAGGCCACGGATCCGGACGACGGCTTCGAGGGGAAGCTGCTGTACGCCCTGACGGACGACGGCGGGGCGAGCGGCCTCGCCGTGGACGCGGAGACCGGCGTCGTGAGGGTCCTGGTGCCGCTGGACCGCGAGGCCACCGCCTCCTACCTCGTGAACATCGTCGTCCGCGACCTGGGCACGCCGCGGCGCTCCGCGAGCGCCACCCTCCGGGTCGTCATCTTGGACGTCAACGACAACCGGCCGGAGTTCTCGCGGCGCGCCTACGAGGCCCGGGTGCCGGAGAGCACGCGGCCGGGCCGCGAGGTGCTCCGGCTGGAGGCCGCCGACGGCGACGCGGGCGCCGCGGGCGCCGTGCGCTACCGTCTGCTGTCCGACACCGACCTCTTCCGCGTGGACGCTGAGACGGGCGCCGTGGAGGTGGCGGCGCCGCTGGACCGCGAGCGGCGCGCCGAGCACGCGCTGCTGGTGGAGGCGTCGGACCTGGCGCCGGAGGAGAGCCGCCTCTCCTCCGTCGCCGCGGTGACCGTGACGGTGGAGGACGTGGACGACCACGCGCCCGCGTGCGCGCCGGCGCCCCTCCGCCTCCGCGTGCCCGAGGACTTCCCGGTGGGGGCCGTCCTCGGCTGGCTGGACGCTCGCGACCCCGACGCGGGGCCGGCCGGGGAGGTGCGCTACTCCCTGCCGGGCGAGGACGAGGACGGCGGCACGTTCGGGGTGCACGAGACGAGCGGGGCCCTGCGTCTGGCGCGGCCGCTCGACTTCGAGAGGCGGCGCCGCCACGACCTGACGGTGGCCGCGCGCGACGGCGACCCCGGGGGGCCGCCGCCGGCCGCCTGCCGGGCGACGGTGGAGGTGGTGGACGTGGACGAGAACGACCACGCCCCGCGATTCGCGGAGTTCGCGGCGGCCGCCGCCGTGCGGGAGGACGCCCCCGTGGGC
The DNA here is from genome assembly GCF_048934315.1 of Petromyzon marinus. Classification (NCBI taxonomy): domain Eukaryota; kingdom Metazoa; phylum Chordata; class Hyperoartia; order Petromyzontiformes; family Petromyzontidae; genus Petromyzon; species Petromyzon marinus. The sequence goes on along the minus strand of NW_027422983.1, from coordinate 246,153 downwards.
GCCGTCGTCGTCACCGTCACGGCCACGGATGAAGACCGGGGGATCGACGGGGAGGTGCGGTACTCCCTCGTGAATGAATCCGGCCTGGGCGTCTTCAGCATTCATCCAGAGAATGGTAAACCGCACCTACTCCCCCCCCTCCTTCCTCCCTTCCCCCCCCCCATCCTCCTCCTCACGGCTCACGACGCCGACTGACGGCTCACGCCGGCGCCCGTCTCTGCCGTGTGTCGTGCACGGCGCTCCGCGCCGGCAGGGATGATCATCACGGTGCAGCCGCTGGATCGGGAGACTGCTGACAGCTACTGGCTCACGGTGCGCGCGACGGATCGCGGAGTCGTCCCTCGCTTCTCCACACTGCACGTCTACGTGGACGTGCAGGTACGGAAACTCACACACACGTACACACACACACGTATATACACACACACACGTACACACACACACACGTATGCACACACACGTATACACACACACACGTATTCACACACGTATACACACGTATATACAACAACAACAACCGCCATTCGCCACTAAGTGGCGGTGACGTCACCACGACGCTTGTGCCAGGCTATGTGCACCCTGAGGCCACGTGAAGTGTCGAACGCCCGCTGGCAGGAGGTCACGGGGCAGACCCAGGTGCCACAGGTCGACTGACTGAGATGACTGGCTGATGCACCACCTGTACCCCCTACTGTGCAAACCTGCTGTGCTTGAGCCACTCGGCGCTCCGCTCGTTGTTGTGAGCGTCGCTCCTCCGCCCTCCGTTGTTGTTGGATGGCGACTACCTCCAACTGCCCAGTAGCGTCCTTCACGAGCCTCCTCCACAGAGGCCGATCTTGACACCGTTGGTACCAGTCATCGGCAAGTCCACTCAGCTCCACGTCCTCCTGTACCACATCACACTATCTCTTCTCTAGCCCGTGCCGCGCCCGCTTAGCCCCCTCAATCCGGCCGGACAAAAGCTGTTTTGGCATGCGGTGGCTGGGCATGTGGGCTACATGACCCAGCCATCGCAGCCTTCCCCGCCAGAGGAGCTCACCGATTGGACCTTGCCCAGATCTTTCCAGGATTTGTGAGCTCCTCACACAATCCAGTCTGGTTAAACCCAGGATGGATCGTAGGCAGGCCAGCCTAAATGTTTCTAACCGGCGAAGATGTTTCATTAGGGGGGTCCACGTTTCGCAAGCGTAGAGAAGGGAGGGAATGACCGTGGCCGAGAAGACCTGAAGCTTAGTGCGGAGCGACAGACCAGGTAGCTTCCACACAGCGTTACGCAACCGATGAGTCCTCTGCTGTTAAACTGGAGCCAGTCATAAGCACACTGCCCAGGTATGGGAAACTCTCCACTCTCTCCACAACTGCCCCATCACCGATTGGGAGTTGTGGGGGTGGAGTGTCCGATGGTACAAAATACCCAGGCAGGTGCTTAGTTTTGGTGGGGCTGATGGTAAGGCCCCACCTCTTAGTGGCACGCTCCAGTCTCAGCAGCAGCGTCTCCAACTCCTCCTCTGAATGAGCAGCTATTACCAAATCATCAGCATACATAACGTGGTTGAGCAATAGGGAGCCATCCCTTGACCGCACCCGGGCATCGATCAGCCTCTCATTATATCTGTACCATATGGAAATTCCCTCGGTACAGCTATTGAAGGCTTCACGAACTATGTGGTCAAAATAGATGTTAAATAATGTGGAAGCCAGAGGACATCCCTGTCGCACCCCAAGGTGTACAGGGAATGGCTCTGACTCCCGGCCACGTAATTTTACCCGGGCCCACTCACCATCATGAAGGTCCTTAATGATCGTGAGCAGAGGGTCAGGTACTCCAAAAGCAGGAAGAACAACCCAGAGCCCAGGCCTACTGATGGTATCATAGGCCTTGACCAGGTCAATAAAGCAGATATGTAGGTCTTGTTGGAATTCCCTACACCTCTGCTGTAGCAGACGGACAGAAAATATGGCATTTGTGCAGGACCGCCCTTTCCTGAAACCGCATTGGGGCTCCGCAAGCCTCTCCTCAGCGTGCCTGGCAAGGCGATGCTGAATAATCCTTGCCAGGACCTTTCCCGGCACACTGAGGAGTGAGATGCCCCTGTAGTTGTTACAGTCTGTGCGGTCCCCCTTCTTAAAAAGGGGGACCACCAGGGCATCCTTCCAATCCTGCAGAACCCGTCCAGTGGTCCAGATCGTTGTTATGATGTCATATAGGGCAGTCTGTGCATAAACGCCACCCTCCCTCAGCATTTCGCTTGGGAGATCATCTCTGCCCGCTGCCTTTCCTGGTCTCAGACTCCGGATTGCCTTCAGGACTTCCTCAACAGATGGCACCTCAGCCAGCCACTCACAGGGGGTGACTTCTTCCAATATTTGAGGCACCGCAGCCTCAGCAGGGTCATCCTCACTTTGTGCCACGATGTTTTTCTGGCTGAGGGATTTTCCCTCCCCCAGGACCTCACAGAAATGCTCAGCAAATCTGAAAACCTGTTCCTGGGGGTCGGAGATTGGATCACCGTTTTTTCACCTAATGATGGTAATAGGTGTGGCGCTGCAGGTTACTTTTTTGATGGAGTTAAATAGAGATTTGTGATCACGGGCCACTGAGGCAGACTCCATCTCCTCAGCAACCCGCGACCACCACCCATCCTTGCAGTGCCTCACGGCTCTCCGAACCTCCGAGCGAAGGCTGCGGTAAGTCTCCTCATTCTCTGACGTGGGATTCTGTAGCCGATGACAGTGGGCCTGTCGCTTTTTCTCAATCATCCTGAACACCTCCTCTGTCAGCCAGGGTCTCTGGGGAGGTCTGGACCGTGTACCCAAAGCAGCCATTGCAGCTGCATGAGTCACAGTCCTAAACCTCGCCCATTTACCCTCGACATCAGGAGGAGTCGGGGACGATGCCAATCCCAGCCGCAAGCGATGATGAAATTCTCGCTTGCAACTTTCATCAGATAACTGAGACCAGGCCACTTTAGGTTGGAAAGGGGTCCTGGGTGTACACCCACCACCGGAGTGGAAGAATGGCAGGCGCATCTTACAGATGACTAGTCGATGGTCAGAGGGCAGATCAGCTCCACGGTAGGTCCTGGTGTCAAGGACGAGGGCTCACATCCGCTGGTCCGTCACTATGTAGTCCAGCAGATGTTCTTGCTTGGACCCGGCATGCAACCATGATGTTGTGTGGATGCGCCGATGCCGGAACAGCGTGTTGGTAATTACAAGCCCATGGGCTGCACAAAAATCTAGCAGCCTCCTACCGTTGTTATTGAGCTGATCTGGCCCATGCCCTCCAGTCACTCCATACCAGGTGCCAGTATCATGACCAACTCAGGCATTGAAGTCACCCAACATGATGACTCTATCCCGAGGGGCCACTTTAGCCAGCACCTGTGACAGGAGGTCATAGAAGGCATCTGACTCATCGGCTTTGCCTGCATCCCTCCACGGATGTTCATCTTCGGTGGGGGCATAAGTAACCACGACCACCATGCCTTGCCTCCGGTTGATGGGAAGGCCAGCCCAAAGTAGCCTGGGGCTTACAGCTTCCCACACCTCACCGCCACGCTCCCACACCCCCTTCATTTTTTTGTTCAAAAGAAGAGGCACACCCTGTTGTTTGGCAGTCTGCTGCCACGAGTAGAGGACTGTCCACCCCTCATGGTGGCAGGAGCCAGAGCCGGTCCACCGGACCTCCTGAATGCCACATAGATCCAGGTGGTACCGGTCCAGCTCCCGACAGAGGAGTGGCAGCCTCTCCTCCGCTGTGAGCATTCGAATATTCCACGTGGCCACCCGTAGTGGCTTTTCGTTGTTTCTGGAGGACACACACACGTATACACACACACACACACGTACACACACACACGTATACATACACACACGTATACACACACACGTATACACACACGTATATACACACACACACGTATATACACACACACGTACACACACACACGTATACACACACACACGTACACACACACACACACGTATACAAACACACGTACACACACACGTATATACACACACACACGTACACACACACGTACACACACACAAGTACACACACACATACACACACATGCGTATGCACCGCTGCATTTTAAAACGACACACAATGCGAGTACCGTGTGTCTCTCCCCCCCCCCCCCCCAGGACGTTAACGACAACCCCCCGCGGGCATCGCGTCCGTGGTACCAGGCCGCGGTGGCGGAGAACTCCCGTGGGGGCGTCAGGGCAGTGCAGGTGGACGCCTGGGACCTGGACAACGCCGCCGCCATGTCCTCCAACGATGCCCGGGGCAGGGGCCTCACGTTCAACATCGTCAGCGGAGACCCACAGGGATTCTTCACCATAAACAACGCGACAGGTGGGGGTTGGTGGTGGTGGAGAGCAAATCCAGAACATTTACAATTATAGTGTAGTGTAGAAAGCAAATCTATAACATTTACAATTATAATGTAGTGTATAGTGTACACTACATTATGCACGACACAACTATACACTACAGAATGTGCCAATTCGTTACTAGTACAGCACTAACCGGTGTGTTGGTGAGCAAATCCAGCAACATTTACTATCCACGTTGGCCCCCACCCCACCCCACTGCGTGCGTGTGCCGGCCGGCGTGGGATGGTTGTTGTTGACCTCCGGTGAACGGACTCGTTGCAGGCGTCATCCACACCACCAGCAGGCGGCTGGACAGAGAGAGGCAGGCGGAGCACGAGCTGGAGGTGAGAGTCACCGTGATGGTGGTGGTGGTGGTAGTGGCCTTCAATAGCTGTACCGGAGGAATTTCCATCTGGTACAGATATAATGGGAGGCTCATCGATGCCCAGGTGCGGTCAAGTGATGGCTCCCTATTGCTCAACCTTGCCAATGATCTGGTAATTGCTGCTCACTCAGAGGAGGAGTTGGAGGCGCTGCTGCTAAACGTGGAGCTTGCCACTAAGAGGTTGGGACTTACTATCAGCCCCACCAAAGCTAAGCACCTGCCTGGGTATTTTGTACCATCGGACAATCCACCCCCACAACTCACAGGGCAGTTGTGGAAAGAGTGGAGAGTTTCCCATACCCTGGCAGTGTGCTCATGACTGGCTTCAGTTTGACAGCGGAGGTCTCACTCCGAATCAGTCGAGCGGCATTATCTTTTCATCGGTTGCATAACGCTGTGTGGAAGCTACCTGGTCTGTCGCTCCGCACTAAGCTTCGGGTCTTCTCGGCAAATCATTCCCACCCTTCTCTACGCTTGCGAAACGTGGACCCCCCCTAATTGAACATCTTTGGCTGGTTAGAAACATTTAGGCTCACCTGCCTACGATCCATCCTGGGTTTAACCAGGGTGGATTGTGTGAGGAGCTCACAAATCATTAAAACATCTGGACAAAGACCCATCGGAGCGCCGGGTGGCTAAAGCACAGTAGGGGGCACAGGTGGTGCATCGGCCACTCATCTCAGTCAGTCGACCCGTGGCACCTGGGTGTGCCCCGTGACCTCCTGCCAGCGGACGTTCGACACGTGGCCTCGACGTGCACATGGCCTGGCACAAGCGTCGTGGTGCCGTCACGGCCACTTAGTGGAGGTCGTTGTTGTTGTTGCGCGTGTGTCTGCGTGCGTCCCGCCCGCCGGCGCCAGGTGTCCATCGTGGACGGCGGCGTGCCCCCGCGTGAAGCGAGGGTGGCGGTGACGCTGAGCGTCTCCGACGAGAACGACAACGCCCCGCGCTTCCGCAGGAACCTCACGCGCGTTTACGCGGTGGCGGCGAAGGAGCCGACGGTGGTGGCCATCGCCCGCGTCTACGCCGCCGACGCCGACTGGGGCAACAACGGCATGCTGTTGTACACCGTCCGCGGGTGGCAACACAATTACTATTCCGATGAGCACGGAGTCGTCTACAGCCGGAGCGACTTGCACCGTGCGGGGACATCCCACTCCATCCTGGTACTGGGCACACTCCCCTCGCGGTCCTCCCCCCTCATCCTCACGGACACGCTTCACAATGTTGACCCCCCACCGTGAAGCAGAACTCGCCGATCTCGCCGTTGCCCGCCCCGCAGATCGAAGCCAGAGACTCGGGGCAACCGCCGACCTTGCCGTCGACGGCCGTCATACACGTGGAGTGGATCGCCGCTCCCCGGCCGCCGGAGACGCCCGCGGCCTTCGGCCTGAGCCGGCACGCGGTCACCGTGTCGGAGACGGCCGCCGTGGGCTCCGTGGTGATCGCGCTGCCCACGCAGAGCACGGCGGGGAGCCTCCTCTGGTTCAGCATCACAGGTCACGTGGTGCCACCACACACATTCCACATCCCACCCCACATCATGATGGTGTGTTAATGGTGACATCATGATGATGGGTTAACGGTGACATCATGATGATGGGTTAACGGTGACCTCATGATGGTGTGTTAACGGTGACCTCATGATGATGTGTTAATGGTGACCTCATGATGATGGGTTAACGGTGACCTCATGATGGTGTGTTAACGGTGACCTCATGATGGTGTGTTAATGGTGACGATGATGGTGTGTTAATGGTGACCTCATGATGATGAATTAATGGTGACCTCATGATGATGTGTTAACGGTGACCTCATGATGGTGTGTTAATGGTGACGATGATGATGTGTTAATGGTGACCTCATGATGATGGGTTAATGGTGACATCATGATGATGTGTTAACGGTGACGATGATGATGTGTTAATGGTGACCTCATGATGTGTTAATGGTGATATCATGATGGTGTGTTAACGGTGACGATGATGATGTGTTAACGGTGACATGATGGTGTGTTAATGGTGACGATGATGATGGGTTAATGGTGACGATGATGTGTTAGCGTTGACCTCACGATGGTGTGTTAACGGTGACATCATGATGGTGTGTTAATGGTGACCTCATGATGATGTGTTAATGGTGACCTCACGATGATGGGTTAACGGTGACATGATGATGGGTTAACGGTGACATGATGATGGGTTAACGGTGACGATGATGGTGTGTTAATGGTGACAATGATGATGTGTTAACGGTGACGATGATGGTGTGTTAACGGTGACCTCACGATGATGGGTTAACGGTGATATCATGATGGTGTGTTAATGGTGACGATGATGATGTGTTAACGGTGACGATGATGATGTGTTAATGGTGACCTCACGATGATGGGTTAACAGTGACATGATGATGGGTTAATGGTGACATCATGATGGTGTGTTAATGGTGACATCATGATGGTGTGTTAACGGTGACATGATGATGATGGGTTAACGGTGACATGATGGTGTGTTAACGGTGACATCATGATGGTGTGTTAATGGTGACGATGATGGTGTGTTAACGGTGACATGATGATGGTGTGTTAACGGTGACGATGATGATGACGTTAGGGGGGCGCCGCGTGTTGACAGGCGGTGACGTGGAGCACAGCTTCCACGTGACGGAGCACAGCGGCGTTGTGGAGGTGGCCAAGCCGCTGGATGCCGAGCGGTGCTCCTCCTACCGGCTCACCGTGACGCTCACCGACGGGACCAACGCTTCAACCACCCTGGTGGGCGGGCACGCGTGTCTGTGTGTGTGTCTGTGTGCGTGTCTGTGTGTGTCTGTGTGTGTCTGTGTGTGTCTTTGTGTGTGTCTGTGTGCGTGTCTGTGTGCGTGTCTGTGTTTGTGTGTCTGTGTATGTGTGTCTGTGTGTGTGTCTGTGTGTGTGTCTGTGTGTGTGTGTGCGTGTCTGTGTGTGTGTCTGTGTGTCTGTGTGTGTGTCTGTGTGTCTGTGTGTGTGTCTGTGTGTGTCTGTGTGTGTGTGTCTGTGTCTGTGTGTGTCTGTGTGTGTCTGTGTGTGTCTGTGTGTGTCTGTCTCTGTGTCTGTGTGTGTGTCTGTGTGTGTGTCTGTGCGTGTCTGTGTCTGTGTGTGTCTGTGTGCATGTCTGTGTGTGTGTCTGTGTGTGTCTGTGTGTGTCTGTGTGTGTGTGTCTGTGTGCGTGTCTGTCTGTCTGTCGCACAAGGTGGGCGTGACGAGGCCGTCAGGGCGACGCGGTGACGTCACGAGGCCGGGGGTTGCCGCGGTGGCCGCGTGAGACGTGCCGGGTGCATCGGCACCTCTTGCCAATTCCTCCTCACCACCACCACCACCGCCACCCGCATCACCACTTTACTCACCCCCCCCCCCCCCCCCCGCTAGGTGGTGGTGACGGTGCAGGACGTGAACGACCACCGGCCCCGCTTCTCCCGTGACCTCTATGAGGCGACCGTCACCGAGGACGCCTCTCCCGGCGCCTCCCGGATCCTGCGGCTGGAGGCGACCGACGCCGACGCCGGCGCCGCCGCCGCCCGGCTCTCCTTCTTCCTCGTCGGCGTGGGCGGCGGCGACGCCGTGGAGGGCCGGCGTCTGTTCCGCGTAGACCCCGTCACCGGCGAGGTCACCGTCGCCGAGAGGCTGGACCGAGAGGCCAAGTGGAGCCACGTACTCACCGTCATGGTGAGTACGTGGCTCCACGCCGGGTGTGCGCGTGTGTACGTGTGTGTGTACGTGTGTGTACGTGTGTGTGTGTACGTGTGTGTACGTGCGCACATGTGTGTGTGTACGTGTGTGTGTACGTGTGTGTACGTGTGTGTGTACGTGTGTGTGTGTGCGTGTGTGTACATGTGCACGTGTGTGTACGTGTGTGTGTGTACGTGTGTGTACGTGTGTGTGTGTACGTGTGTGTACGTGTGTGTGTGTCCGTTGAACTTCGTCCGCAACTGTACGTAGCCAACTGCTGATCGAAGGCGACGATGATGACGACGACGACGCCGTGACCACCGTCTTGCGTGGTGACCACAGTGTGCGGTGTACTTCATAGTAATGCGTATAGTGTAGTTTGTCACGTAAACAAGCCGTGTAACTAAATCGCCACATTTTGTTTGGGTGACACAAAACCTTGCCGACCGGCCGTGTCAGGCGGCGGTGGCACAGTCGGATGACGACACGTTGCACGCGACCAGCACGTCCCTCCACCGAGAATGGCGTCTGCCGCGAAAGCCTCCTGTCCGGGGGTGTTCGGAGCGAGCGCTCCGCTCAGCCCTCTCTCTCTTCACTCTCTCACTCTCTCTCACTCTCTCACTCTCTATCTCACTCTCACCCTCTCACTCTCTCACTCTCTCACTCTCTCTCTCACTCTCTCACTCTCTCACTCTCTCACTCTCTCTCTCACTCTCTCACTCTCTCTCTCACTCTCTCTCTCTCACTCTCTCACTCTCTCTCTCACTCTCTCACTCTCTCGCTCTCTCGCTCTCTCACTCTCTCTCACTCTCTCGCTCTCTCACTCTCTCACTCACTCTCACTATCACTCACTCACTCTCACACTCTCTCACTCTCACACTCTCTCTCTCTCTCTGCGCATGCGTGGAGGAGGCTGCGTCCAGGTGAAGTTCCGCGCTGCTCACCTGGATCAATGGGGGCCTGATTTTCCATAAATTAGGCCAAGCCTGAGAGAGGTTACAATGGGGAGTTTAAACATCGCTCTTCCCCTCGTTTTGTAATGGTTTATTCCCTTTGATTTCTTCTTTATTTTTGCTCACTGAGTCGTCCCGGAAAATTTATTCCGAGCGGCTCGTGGGCTGAACAGAGAACGGCAACAACGACGACAACAACAACAACGACGACGACAACAACAGCGAACACGTGCGCAGGTGTGGCTGCTGCCGACCACCACCATGGTGCAGCGCACCGCGCTGGAGACTCTCACGAGGAGGAACGGTTTCGCCACCTTTCCGCCGTCCGGGATCGCCGTCGTCGCCGCCGCGGTGGCCGCGACGACGTCGGCTATGCCGGCGTCGTCGCGGCCCAGCGGCAGAGCGGAGGGGTCACGGTGTACGTGGCGGAGGAGGCGATGGCGGCGCGCCTGGTGGAGACGGGGCTCACCGTGGGTGAGCTTCACCTGCGGTGCGCCCCGCTCGCCACGCCCGCCGTCAGGGTGGCGCTCTCGGGCACGCCGCCCTTTCTGAGCGGCGCCGACCTGCTGCGGGACCTCCAACGCTACGGGACGGCGGTGTCGAAAGTCACGCTGCTGCCTCTACAAACGAGGGACCCCGGGTCGGCGCACGTATTGTCGCTTCAGCGCCAGGTTTTTATGGTCCTGAAGGACGGCAACACGGACTTAGACATTAACTTTAAGTACACGGTGCAGGGCCACGTGTACACAGTACACGCATCCACGGCGGGGATGCGTTGTTCCGGGTGCGGATGCAGCGGCCACGCCCGGAGGAACTGCCCGAACAGGGCGAGCGAGTCCGCCGCGCGTGCTGCTCCGCCCGCAACGGGGCGGGCGGAGCAGCAGCAGACACAGCAGCAGCGGCCGCAGCAACAGCACCGCCATCAACTACAACAAGAAGAACACCAAAATCAACAACAGCAGCAGCAGCAGGGAGGGCAGCGGGGTGATCTCGCCGTCCTGGCAGCTGACTGCGGGGCACGGACGACCGAGGACGAGGGAGACGTTTTCGTCCGCCCGTCCGCCCCTCCCTGGCGGAGGAAGCGGAGGGCAAGGAGCGACCCCGCGTCAGCGGGACGCGTCGGGGCCCCCGCGATGCGGACGGTGGTCGCCGGCGACAACAGCGAGCCAGAGGACCGCACGGAAGCGGCGACGGGGAGCGACGGCGAACCCGGGCCGCGGGACGGGATGAGCAACGACGGCGGACTCCACCTGCCGGACGACGTCGCGGTAGCAGAGCGACCGTCGGAGCCGGACCCAGCCTTGGCCGCTCCGGAATTGCAGACCAACAACAACAACAACCGCCATTCACCACTAAGTGGCGGTGATGTCACCACGACGCTTGTGCCAGGCTATGTGCACACTGAGGCCACGTGAAGTGTCGAACGCCCGCTGGCAGGAGGTCACGGGGCAGACCCAGGTGCCACGGGTCGACTGACTGAGATGACTGGCTGATGCACCACCTGTGCCCCCTACTGTGCCAACCTGCTGTGCTTTAGCCACCCGGCGCTCCGCTCGTTGTTGTGAGCGTCGTTCCTCCGCCCTCCGTTGTTGTTGGAGGGCGACTGCCTCCAACTGCCCAGTAGCGTCCTTCATGAGCCTCCTCCACAGAGGCCAATCTTGACACTGCTGGTACCAGTCATCGGCAAGTCCACTCAGCTCCACGTCCTCCTGTAACACATCACTCCATCTCTTCTCTAGCCCGTGCCGCGCCCGTTTAGCCCCCTCAATCCGGCCAAACAAAATCTGTTTCGGCATGCGGTGGCTGGGCATGCGGGCTACATGACCCAGCCATCGCAGCCTTGCCCGCCGGAGGAGCTCACCGATGGGACCTTTCCTAGATCTTTCAAGGATTTGTGAGCTCCTCACACAATCCAGTCTGGTTAAACCCAGGATGGATCGTAAGCAGGCCAGCCTAAATGTTTCCAACCGGCGAAGATGTTCCATTAGGGGGGTCCATGTTTCGCAAGCGTAGAGAAGGGTGGGAATGACCGTGGCCAAGAAGACCTGAGGCTTAGTGCGGAGCGACAGACCAGGTAGCTTCCACACAGCGTTACGCAACCGATGAAAAGATATTGCCGCTCGACTGATGTGGAGTGAGACCTCTGCTGTTAAACTGGAGCCGGTCATAAGCACACTGCCCAGGTATGAGAAACTCTCCACTCTCTCCACAACTGCCCCATCACCGATTGGGAGTTGTGGGGGTGTAGTGTCCGATGGTACAAAATACCCAGGCAGGTGCTTAGTTTTGGTGGGGCTGATGGTAAGGCCCCACCTCTTAGTGGCACGCTCCAGTCTCAGCAGCAGCGTCTCCAACTCCTCCTCTGAATGAGCAGCTATTACCAAATCATCAGCATACATAACGTGGTTGAGCAATAGGGAGCCATCCCTTGACCGCGCCCGGGCATCGATCAGCCTCCCTTTATATCTGTACCATATGGAGATTCCCCCGGTACAGCTATTGAAGGCTTCACGACCACCACCACCATCACCTTCACCGGCGCCGCCGCGCCTGACGGTGCCGCGGCGCTCGAGGGTGCCGTGACACCTGACGGTGCCGCGGCGCACGCGAGAGACGAGCAGCCCGCCTCCCCGTCTGACGGGGCGATGGCTGCTGGACCCGCGGAGGTACACCACCCCAAGCCCAAGAAAAACCCGGCTCGGGGTGGCCTGACACGAGAGGCGGCCGCCAAGCCCCAAGAGAACATACAAGGCGACTGTAAAAACAACAGCAACGAAAATAACGACAACAACAACACCTACAGGGACGACGGGTGGTTAAGGTCCAACGTTGTTGAGAACACAAGTGAAACGAGCCGCCCGCGAGTCCGGAGGGGGATAGAGTACAACCCAGGGGCCATCATTGACTATGTACGACACCCCTTCAAGGGGCGCGCGGGCACCTTCAGAGAGCAATTCCCCGACGCGCTGGCCTTCATGCAGGCCGCGCGACCACTTTGCAAGGATCCGCAAAGGTAAGTCTGCAGCCGGAAGGAGGCCGACAAGGTGGAGGCTCTAGTACGGAAGGCAGAGAGGAGGTATTCCTCCCAGCTAAAGGGCCCCCCCCTGCGGCCACCGCCAACACCAACACCTAGCGTTGTGGCCTCGGGATTTAAAAGGGCAAGGTGCGCGATGACGCGCGCGGACTCGAAATGGTTTCCTCTGCGCACGCGATCACCAGAGGCTGGCGGTGGACCGTGAGCCACCTAAGCTGGCGGTGGCCACGCCAGGAGGTGTGCTGTGCGTGCCTCGTGTGCAGCACGTCCACTGAGGCGGTCTGTATACCTACCTGCATTGGCGGCGATCAGCTGCGTCATTTGGATGTGCACGCGGTGACACGTGCGGACCGATTTTGATTTGGTTTTGGTGGTTGGGTTCACCCGTACCGTGGGGGGGGCGGCGCGTGGTTCGCACTTTGGACCAGGTTTTTTTCCCGCTTCTGTGTCATTGCAGAACGGTGTTGTTTTTCGATATGTGCGCTTGTGTTGACGGTGACGAGGTTGTTGCCTGTGGCTGGTGTCGATGGTCTTGCGCGCAATGACGCGCACGGACATTGTTGGCTTTTTTATTGGCGACTCTCGCAATGGAGCACCGGAACCGTCCAGGGCATTTGCTGCTGGACAATAAAGTTTATTTAAAAGTCAAAGTCTCTCACTCTCTCTCTCTCACTCTCACTCTCTCTCTCTCACTCTCTCTCACTCTCTCACTCTCTCGCTCACTCTCTCACTCTCTCTCACTCTCTCACTCACTCACCCTCTCTCACTCTCTCTCACTCTCTCTCTCACTCTCTCACTTTCTCTCACTCACTTTCTCTCTCTCACACTCTCACTCTCTCTCTCACTCACTCTCTCTCTCACTCTCTCTCACTCTCTCTCACTCTCTCTCTCACTCTCTCTCTTACTCTCTCTCTCACTCTCTCACTCACTCTCTCACTCTCTTTCTCTCACCCGCGCGAGCAGGTGCAGGACGGCGGGGTCCCCGTGAGGCGAGCGTACGCCACGCTGGCGGTGAGCGTCAACGATGCCAACGACCACGCGCCCCGCTTCACCGGCGGCCCCTACGAGGCCCGCGTGGCCGAGTCGGCGGCCGTGGGCTCCGCCGTGGTGCGCGTCACGGCGACGGACCGCGACGACGGCCCCAACGCCGACGTCAGATATAGCATCAGATACGGTGACCGCCGCTTCCGCCGCCGCTCCCGCCGCCCCTCCCAACCGCCCCGGGGGGGGGGGGGGAGTTTCTGCACAGGGGCACGTTTCCAGCGTCGTGGTTTCTCCGTCGCGTCCCTCTCCCCGAGCGAGTCGCGAGCCGCGGGTCCAACTCGGATCGCTCGGGAGCCGACGGGCGCCGCGGTTTCCCCCGCGTCGTTTGCCCTCGGCGTCTCCCTCCGGATTCGGTGACGTGAACTCGCGCCCGTCCCGCTCCTCCGAATTCTCCCGGCAGGAAACGTGGGGAATTCCTTCGCCGTCCACCGCGCGCTGGGCGTCGTCTTCGTGGCGAGGAAGCTGAACGGCTCCGCGGTGGAGGCCTACGAGCTGACGGTGAGGGCGGTGGACCGGGGGCGCCCGCGCCGCGTCACGAATGCCGCCGTCCGCGTCGTCGTCGTCGCCGCCGACGCCGACGCCCCCCCCAAATTCGCCTCCGGAGGCGGCGGCGGCGGCTACTCGGCGGAGGTCGCCGAAGGGGCCGCGCCCGGGAGCTTCGTGCTCGCGGTGAGCGCCTCTGGCCGGTCGACGGTCGCCTACGAAATACGGGAGGGCGATCCCGAAGGCGCCTTCGACATCCACCCGACGTCCGGGGTCGTTGCCGCCAAACGGCCGCTGGACCGCGAGCGGACGCCGTCGTTCCAGCTGACGGTGCGGGCCACAGACGCGGCGGGCCTCTCGACGGACGCGTCGGTGACGATCCTCGTGCTCGACGAGAACGACAACGGGCCCGTCTTCGACCGCCCTCGCTACCGCGGGGCCGTCGGCGAGGAGGCGGCGGCGGGGACCCCGGTGCTGGACCCGGACGGCGTCCCGCTCGTCGTCAGGGCCGCCGACGCGGACGACGGCGAGGGGCGCGCGACGGTCGCCTACGGGATCGTCGAGTTCGGAGCCAGGAAGTACTTCTCCGTCGACCCGCGCACCGGGGCCATCAGGGTCGCCAGGGCCCTCGACCGCGAGACGACGGCCGAGTTCCGCTTCCGGGTGACCGCCTCGGACGGCGGCAGCCCGAGGATGTCCGCCGAAGCTCCGGCCAAGGTGACGGTCGCCGTGCTGGACGCCAACGACTGCCCGCCGGCGTTCTCGACGGCTGCGTACGAGACGACGCTGACCGTGCCGACCCGCGCCGGCGTCCGCCTGCTGACCCTGGCGGCCTCCGACCCGGACGTCGGTGCCACGCTGACCTACCGCGTCGCCTCGGGAAACGTCGGCGGCGCGTTCGCCGTGGACGCGCGCACCGGGGACGTCGAGGTGCGAAACGCCTCCCTCCTCGCCACCGGCTACGACCTCGGGGTCGAGGTGTCCGACGGGAAATTTCGGAGCGCCGCGCGGGTGAAGGTCTCCGTGCGGGCGTTCGGCGGCAGGCTGCGGGTTCCGCCAAAGATCTCGGCGCGCATCCCCGAGAACGGCGCGGCGGGCGCCGTCGTGGCCGCGGTCGTCGCGACGGGGGGGGACCTCAACGAGCCGCTCGTCTTCGACCTGCTCGACCCGAGCGGCGCGTTCCGGATGAGGCCGACGGCGGGCGTCCTGGAGACGGCCGGCGTCGCGTTCGACAGGGAGGAGCGCGATCACTACGAGCTGCTGGTGGAGGTGAGGGGCGGCTCGCGGGCGCGCCCGAGCGTCGCTCGCACCGTGGTCGAGGTGGCCGTCGAAGACGTCAACGACAACACCCCGGCGTTCGTCGGCCTGCCGTACCGCGCCGTTGTCGGGGCGGCGGCGGCGCCGGGGAGCGCCGTGCTCACCGTGGCGGCCCTCGACCGGGACGTCGGCGAGAACGCCAGGGTGAGGTACTCGTTGAGGGACGACCGCGACGGCCGCTTTCGCGTCCGCCCTTCCGGCGGCGAGATCTTGCTGAGGACGAGCTTCGCCCCGGGCGCGTCGGGCAAGGACTTCGTCGTGACCGTGGTGGCGACGGACTGCGGGACTCCTCCGCTGTCGTCTGCGGTCGGCATCACGGTCACGGTGCTCGACGAGGACGCGCCGGCGTTCGAGAGCCTCTCCCACGTCGCGTGGGTGCCCGAGGACGTCGGGCCGCCCGCGCCGATCGCTCACGTCCGCGCGGCGGGTCCCGAGGGCCTGCCGCTCGTTTTCTCCATCGTCGACGGCGACCCCTTCGACCAGTTCTCCGTCGACTTTGGCACGGGCGTCGTGAGCGTTGTCGGCTCGCTGGACCGCGAGACGCGGGCCAACTACCGCCTCGCGGTGCGGGCCGCCTCCCCGGCGACGGGCCTGCATGCCGACGTGAGCCTAGACGTCGTCGTCGGGGACGTCAACGACAACCGGCCGCTCTTCGCGCGGGGCGCCTACGCCACCACGCTGTCCGAATCCGCGCCCCCGGGGACCTCCGTCGTCCGGGTGAGCGCCGTCGATGCCGACGCCGGCCCCAACGGGGCGCTCCGCTACGAGATCGTGGACGACGGGGAGAAGGGCGGCGAGGGATTCTACGTGGACCCGGACGGCGGGCTGGTCGTGACCACGGCGCCCCTGGACCACGAGCGGAGCAGGCTCCATCGTTTCTCGGTGCGGGCGACGGACGGCGGCTCCCCTCCCCTCGCCTCCGACGTCACGGTGACCGTCGCCGTCGAGGACGCGAACGACAACGCGCCGGTGTTCGAGCGGCCGCTGTACGAGGCGTCCGTGAGCCGGCTGTCTTGGCCCGGGCACTTCGTGGCCGCGCCGAGGGCGTTGGACGCCGACGCGTCGGACGCCTACCGGCTGCGGTACGCCATCGTCTCCGGCGACGACGACCCAGCGAGCTTCGCCATCGATGCCGAGACGGGCGTCGTCTCCGTCGCCATCCCGCTTGAGCGGAAGAAGCCGGCCGCCTGCTACCGCCTCCGAGTCTCGGCCACGGACGGCGCGTTCGTCGGCGACGCCACGCTGGCGGTCGACGTGCGGCCCACCAACCGGCACGCCCCCGCCTTCGAGCGGGCCGAGTACGCGGCGGAGATTCCCGAAAACTCCGTGGCGGGGACCCCGGTGGCCTCGGTGCGGGCCACGGACGCCGACGCGGGCGCGTTCGGGCGAGCGTCGTACTCCATCGCGAACCGGTTCGCCCGCGAGCGCTTCACCATCGACGGGAGCGGGCGGATCTTCGTGAGGGCGCCCCTCGACAGGGAGGACCCCTCGCAGAGGGCCGTGGACGTCCGCGTCGTGGCCCGGGACGGCGGAGGCAGGGCGGCCTTCGCCACGGTCAGGGTCGTCGCCACGGACGAGAACGACAACGCGCCCCGGTTCGTCGCCGCCGAGTACTCCGGCGGAGTGCCGGCGAGCGCCGCGAAGGGGACCACGGTCCTGCGGGTCGCCGCCACGGACCGCGACGAGGGGAGCAACGCGGCCGTCGTCTACTCGCTCCGGAAGGGGTGGGAGCCGGACGCCTCCGAGGACGTCCTGGAGGTGGAGCCCCTGACGGGCCGCGTCATCACCAAGGGCGGCCTCGCCGGCCTGGAGGGCTCGCGGCTGTCGTTCTTCGTCGTGGCGGAGGACGGCGGCGGGCGCGCCACCGCCGTCCCCGCGTCCGTCGCCGTGCTGCCCGCCGGCACGGCGGCGCCGGCCTTCGCCCAGGCGGCCTACGAGCTGACGGTCGCAGAGGACGTGCGGGCGGGGAGCGAGGTTGGCGCGGTGGCGGCCGCGCTCGCAGGCGACGAGGCGGCCGCGTACGCCGCAGTGCCTGGCGGCGGCGGCGGGGTGGCGGATGACGGCGCCGGGGGCGGCGCATTCGCGGTGGTCGCCGGCGACGGGCGGATCGTGGTGGCGAGGGCGCTCGACCGCGAGGCCGCGGGGAGCCACCGCTTCGAGGTGAGGGCCACGTGGCGGCGGGGCGGAGCCGACGTCACGGCGCAGGTCCCGGTGACGGTGCGTGTGGAGGACGTGGAGGACGAAGCGCCCGTGTTCGAGTCGAGCGTCTACGAGGCCACCGTGTTGGAGAACCTGCCAGGCGGGGTGCTGCTCGTTCAAGTGAGAGGTAACGCAACCGTGTGCGGCGCTGGGCTCACTCGGTCAACAAACGCGTCTTTGTGTGGGTGTCTGTGTGGTGTGTCTATGGGTTTCTGAGCGAGTAGTCTATGGGTCACACAGATAGCTCCAAATGGTAGGGGCTGCCACTCTTCGGTAACCAATTTAACCAATTTACTGGGAAAATATCACGGCGGGAGGAAGTGTCCGCAGGGACGAGGCCTGGAAACAGCAGGGCAGGTGGGGGACCCCGCCTGACGCTGTTGACGCAGCGGCGTGCTCTCCCCTGGCGGTGTCGATTGCGCGTGCCGCTGGTTCTCTGCGATGCTGGCTCGGTCGATGCTTGGCGCTTTCCGCCCTTTCTCGACGTTGATGGCTTGACATTGCAGAACTCTTTGGTGACTGATCGACCTCGGTGGCTGGCCGTCGTCTTCGCTAGTTGGTCGCCGTCTTCTGCCGCCGGTAGCTGTGATGACGATGTATGGCTCGTGTCTCTCTTCTTATGCCAAATTTCTTCCTCTGCCGCTTTCTCACCAAGGATCGGAACTTCCTTTGATTTCACTCTGTGCTGTGGGGGGGGGGGGGTGGGGGGTTGGTTGTACGTGTGTCCGTGTGTTCTGATTTATTAAGCCATCTGTCTGTTCAGTCTCACCCTGGTTTGATTCTTTTATGGCTTATCTCCGTCCCTCGGTTGTGTGTGAGAAACTGTTGCTGTGAGGGGAGGGAGGGGTGTTCACCTCACCCCATCTGGCCTCCAAGCGACACCATGATTGATAAAAAAAAAATATTGGCAAAATCATTCTTAATATCAATTTGGAAAAAAGGCCTATATACAACACCCCCCCCCCTCCCCCCATCCTCCCCCTGACCCGTCCCTCAGCGACGGACCGAGACGGCGGTGCCCAGCCGGTGTACAACCTGGTCGAGCCGCGCGAGAGCGGCGACGCCGGAGAAGCGGAGCCGCTCTTCATGGTGGACGCCCGCAGCGGCTGGGTGAGCACGCTGAGCCGGCTGGACTGCGAGGCCCGTGACAGGCACCACCTCCTCGTCAAGGCTTTCGACCCGGCACGCCCCGAGCGCCCGCCGGCCGTCGCCAAGGTGCTCGTCATCGTGAGCGATGCCAACGACCACCCCCCGCGGTTCTCGGCCTCGGTGATCGACGTCCGAGTGCCGGAGGACGCCGCGCCCGGCCTGGCGTTGGCTGTCGTCCAGGCGGACGACGCGGACGCCGCGCCGGAAAACCGGGATCTTACGTACCACCTGACAGGTAGTGTGCAGTAGTGTATAGTGTAGTCTACTAGTACGCCACTACACCTGTTGTGTTGGAGTGAACCCACCACCGCATTCACAGTTGGTCGCGGAAGCCTCTGCATTAAACCGACTCTCGTCATCATACTCTCGCCATCATACTCTCTTCATCACACTCTCTTCGTCACACTCTCCGTCTCGACGGCGAGCGACGTCCGCGTCCCACCCCCCGTCCACGCTGGCCACAGGTGGCGACCCGCTGGGCCACTTCTCCCTCGGCCCCGTCAAGAGGGGGGGCGAGTGGACGCTGCGCCTGGAGCGGCCGCTCGACCGGGAGGAGCAGGAACGCCACCACGTGCTGGTGATGGCCACCGACGGCACCTTGGTGAGGACGGTCGTCGTGGCCGTCACCGTGCTGGACGTCAACGACAACGGCCCCGTGTGTGACAAGGTATCCGTAACCGTAGACTCGCCACACAGGCTCACAGACTCGTCATACCCTACCACACCACCGTACTGCTGTAACGCCATGAACACACGGTATACTTACCTGCACTGGCGGACAGACGCCAGTAGGGGGTGGTATGTGGGCCACCGGGGTTCCCAAGACCCCAATAAGGGGGCTGTGGGAATATTCTAATATCCCCTGGAACACTCTGGAAGGAAGGCGTGGCCAGGGGCAGAGAGGGCGTGGCCAGGGGTGGAGAGGGCGTGGCCAGGGGCGGAGAGGGCGTGGCCAGGGGCGGAGTATAAAAGCCGGACCCCTGAATGGGTTCCGCAGTTCTCAAGTTGAAGACTGGAGACCGGGCTTAGAGTAGGACCCTGGGAACCCCCAGACCCACTGTCCTTGTAAGGGCCGGGGCTGTGAGGGAAAGTGGTCGGACCCAAGGACCTTGGCCGGGTTGAGTCAAAGTAGCCTCCCCCTAGGGCCCCTAGCCGCAGGGCTGAGAGTGTACGTGGTCCCAGTCGATAGGACACGATAGCCCGGAGGCCACACCTCCCCAGATGGCGGGCGTAAGGGGCCGTCACCCCCTTTGTGTTAGAGGCCCTGTGCTATAGTTACTGTTAAATAAGTGTCGCCTCGACTACCGGCTCTCCCTCACCTTTGGGCTCACTGCACTACCGCTGTGCCCCACGGTGCCCCAGCTGTGGTACAACGTCACCGTGCGGGAGGACGTCGCCCCACAAGTCTTCCTGCTGAGGGTTTCAGCCCGTGACTCCGATTCCGGCTCTAACGGAACCATCGGGTACTCGCTGCACGGTGCCGGAGCGAATCTCTTCCGCTTGGACCCCGTCAGCGGTAACGCTCATCGCGCTCTCTCCATCGCGCTCTCGCAGCCGTCGGGGTTGTGATCAAATTTCACGTCCACCTCCTGTGTAGCGGGCGAGGTGGTTAACGTCTTTCTCGTCGGCGTGGCCCCGCGTAGGGGAGCTCTTCACGCTGGCGCCGCTGGACCGCGAGGCCGCCCCGGCCCACGCGCTCACCGTGGCCGCGACCGACGGCGGCGGCCGCTCCTGCCGGGCGGAGGTCCTCGTGAGGGTGGAGGACGTGAACGACTCGGCCCCGCGCTTCCTCACGGGGTCGCCCCCCCGCGCCGTCGCCCTGCGCCTGAGCCACGCCAGTGTAGGGACGGCGGTGACGAGCGCGCGCGCCGTCGACGCCGACCTGGGTACGACGGTGGCGACGTACACACGCGCCCGCGCGTGACTTTGAGTGTGTATGTGCGCGTGTGTGTATACATTATGGGTAGCGGTTAGCGCGCAGCGCTACGAACCTGGCGAACATCGCCACTCGAGAGACAAAGGCGGCCGGGCGTGGTGCTGGCCACCCACCCCCTCGTGTGCCACGGTGCCGGCCTTCATAGGTGCTGCTCTCTTACAGCACTTGCCCCTACAGCCTGAGGCTACACATGGGATCTTTGGCAATCTAGACATGTTCTTATCGGTGAGTTCCGGCAGGCAAGACTGCGTTGGCTCGGTCGTGTAGCCCGCATGGCCCAGCCACCGCAAGCCCAAGCAGCTCCTGTTTGGCCGGATATAGGGGGCTGAACGGGCGCGGCACGGGCTAGAGAAGAGATGAAGTGATGTGGTACAGGAGGATGTGGAGCTGAGTGGACTTGCCGATGACCGGTACCAGCGGTGTCAAGATCGGCCTCTGTGGAGGAGGCTCGTGAAGGACGCTACTGGGCAGTTGGAGGCAGTCGCCCTCCAACAACAATGGAGGGCGGAGGAGCGACACTCACAACAACGAGCGGAGCGCCGGGTGGCTAAAGCAAAGTCGGGGGCACAGGTGGTGCATCGGCCACTCGTCTCGGTCAGTGAACCCGTGGCACCTGCTGGGTCTGCCCCGTGACCTCCTGCCAGCGGGCGTTCGACACTCCACGTGTCCCCAACGTGCACCTGGCCTGGCACAAGCGCCGTGGTGACGTTGCCGCCACTCGGTGGCGAACGGCCGTTGTTGTTGTTGTTGTTGTTGTCGCCGTGTATTGTAGGCCCCCACCGCAAGGTGACTCACTCTCTGCTGAACTCTGCCGGCGACCGCTTCGCCATCGACGGCCGCTCGGGTGTCATCACCGTCAAGCGTCCGCTGGAGAGCCGCGACGTCTACAGCCTCATGGTGCTCGCCCACAGCGGCGGCGGAGCCTCGGCGACGGCGTCCTCCACCGCGGTGATTTCCGTGTCCCTGCACGACAACGATGAGCGCGGCGTCGCCGCCGCCCCGGCGTTCCGGCGGCTGGCCTACCGCGCCACCGTGCCGGAAGACGCGGCGCCGGGCACCGCGGTCATCGCCGTGGCGGCCGTCCTCGGCGGGGGGGGCGCGGTGAGCTACGGCGTCGCCGGCGGCAACGAGCTCGGGGCCTTCGACGTCGACCGGAGGCTCGGTGAGAGACGCGGCGCAGGGCGCAGGCGGCGGTCCCCTCGGGCCGTGGGGGGGGTCCCCCCGTCCGTGTGTCTCCGTCTCTCCGTCTCACAGACGTGCGTCGCGTGTGCCGCGTGTGCCCAGGCGTAATACGCGTCGCGGCGAAGGCCCTGGACTACGAGAAGCGCCGCCACCACTACCTGACTGTGTGGGCGGCCGCCGCCAGCGACGACGACAACGACGACGCCGCCGGAGGGGCGGCGACTTCGCCGAGCGCCGTCACCGTGGTGACCGTGGACGTCACCGACGTCGACGACGACGCGTCCGCGGTTCCCCCAATGGGCTCGTGAAGCGCCGTCGTCGGGGAGGACGCCCTGCCTGGCGACGCCGTCGTCGGGGAGGTGGTGGCGTTGACCCGTAACGACGCGGTTACGTTGTCGCTAGACCGTCGGCAAATTTACATTTCAACGGGATCATTTGGCCAAACGGTCATCGTCCCTCGTGGTCGTCATCGGCAGCTGGCAGCTAGCAGCAGCAGCAGCTCAGCGAGCGGGGGGGGGGTCTTCACCTGCTGACCGTCAAAATGCACCGTTGCTTTTGTTTTGCACGAGCAGGATTTAAATTCGCGAACTCTTCCCGTTGCCGAGCCGCTCACCGTCACGCCCAGCCGCCTGCGGGGCTACCGTGGGGTGCCAGGACGCGGCGACATCATGGTGACCATGGTGGCTGGTAGTGTTCGTTGTTCAGTTGAAGAAGCCGTCTCCCTACTGTGTTTGTGCTGCGCCGTTGAAGCCGCCTCCTTCGCCGTTTCGGCATCCGTTGAGTGGAGCGGCAACGACAGCAGGGAGGAGATGCTGCGTCCTCGCCACAGCCGGCGTGTGGGCGGCGAGTCCACGTTCGACTGATGGTGCCCCCCTCTCTCCTGTTTGTTTGGTTTAGACCCTCGCCCCCTTCAAAGTTGCGTTCGAATAAAAGAAACCACGCGGTTTGAAATGGCGTTGTGTTGTGCGGTGGCCCTATATACTCGCACACGCACAGACTCGCACGCACGCACACAGGCAAACGTACATACTCGCACGCACACACACACACACGCGCTCTGTGTGGTCACCACCTGGCTAGCTACACCAGTCACGTGGTGCCTAGTGTAGTCAGCCTGGTGGTCACCACCTGGCTAACTACACCAGTCACGTGGTAACTAGTGTAGTGAGCCTGGTGGTCACCACCTGGCTAGCTACACCAGTCACGTGGTAACTAGTGTAACTAGCCTGGTGGTCACCACCTGGCTAGATATACTAGTCACGTGGTAACTAGTGTAGCTAGCCTGGTGGTCACGACACACTCCACGGGGTTCCAAGCAAGTTCCCACGGGGTTCCAAGCAACTTCCCAGGGGTTCCCAAGCAACTTCCCACGGGGTTCCAAGCAACTTCCCACGGGGTTCCAAGCAACTTCCCACGGGGTTCCAAGCAACTTCCCACGGGGTTCCAAGAAAGTTCCCACGGGGTTCCAAGAAAGTTCCCACGGGGTTCCAAGAAAGTTCCCACGGGGTCCCAAGCAAGTTCCCACGGGGTCCCAAGCAAGTTCCCACGGGGTCCCAAGCAAGTTCCCAGGGGTTCCAAGCAACTTCCCACGGGGCCCCAAGCAAGTTCCCACGGGGTCCCAAGCAACTTCCCGCGGGGCTCCCTCCACAGCCGACTGCTGCCCCGTGCTGCCTCCTCGTGGCCAGCGTGGGATCAGCCAATCACGGCCGGCCACGAGGAGCCCCGCAGCCACCTCCAGCCCCGGCGCTGTTCCCCGACTCCTCCTGTGACCCCGTGACCCCCTGACCCCGTGACCCCTCCGCTCCACCCAATGCTATCAGTAGCAGCCACCACCACCACCCGCTATCAGCAGCAGCCACCACCACCACCCGCTATCAGCAGCAGCCACCACCACCACCCGCTATCAGCAGCAGCCACCACCACCACCACCCACTAGCAGCAGCCCTCACCACCACCACCACCCACTAGCAGCAGCAGCCACCACCACCCACTATCAGCAGTAGCAGCCCTCACCACCACCACCACCCACTATCAGCAGTAGCCACCACCACCACCCGCTATCAGCAGCCCTCACCACCACCACCACCACCCGCTATCAGCAGCCTTCACCACCACCACCATCACCCGCTATCAGCAGCCATCACCACCACCCGCTATCAGCAGCCCTCACCACCACCACCATCACCCGCTATCAGCAGCCTTCACCACCACCACCCACTAGCAGCAGCCCTCACCACCACCATCACCTGCTATCAGCAGCCTTCACCACCACCACCCGCTAGCAGCAGCCCTCACCACCACCACCACCACCCGCTAGCAGCAGCCACCACCACAACCACCCACTATCAGTAGTAGCAGCCCTCACCACCACCACCACCTATTATCAGCAGCAGCCACCACCACCACCACCCGCTAGCAGCAGCAGCCACCTCCACCACCCGCTATCAGCAGTAGCAGCAGCCACCACCACCCACTATCAGCAGCCACCACCACCCGCTATCAGCAGTAGCAGCAGCAGCCCCAGGTTAATGTCGCTCTATGTAGCTTGAGTCGGCCACACCCCTTGTCAGCATGCGAGCTCGCATGCTGACACGGGGTCTGTATGCGTCTGCGGGTTATATGCGGGAAAATACGGTGCTCATATTACAGGAATACACACGCTTCTCTTTTTACGCATTTAGACCTGAGGGCTAAGGTAGTTTACCTCACTTAATTTTTTAATTAAATATCATGAGTTTAATAAAAAATAAACGTTGTAATTACTGTCCGGATCTGCGCACCTTCTTCATACGTAAATGGAATTGTAAATCACGAGGCGGGTAGAACTCGTAACAGCCTTTATTATAAATCACTGTGGAACGTCAATCTCAGTGGAGTGCTAATACAACTCACATGATAACCACCACCACCATCATAACCACCACCACCATCATGACCACCACCATCATAACCACCACCACCATCATAACCACCACCATAACCACCACCACCATAACCACCACCACCACCATCATGACCACCACCACCATCATAACCACCACCACCACCATCATAACCACCACCACCATAACCACCACCATCATCATAACCACCACCACCATCATAACCACCACCATAACCACCACCACCATGATAACCACCACCACCATCATCATAACCACCACCATCATAACCACCACCATCATAACCACCACCACCATAACCACCACCACCATCATAACCACCATCACCATCATAACCACCACCACCATCATGACCACCACCACCATCATAACCACCACCATCATAACCACCACCACCACCATCATAACCACCATCACCACCATAACCACCACCACCATCATGACCACCACCACCATCATAACCACCACCACCATAACCACCACCATCATAACCACCACCATCATAACCACCACCACCATCATAACCACCACCACCATCATCACTACCATCATAACCACCACCACCATCATAACTACCACCACCACCATCATAACCACCATCATCACCACCACCGCCATCATAACCACCACCACCATCATAACCACCACCACCATAACCACCACCATAACCACCACCATCATAACCACCACCACCATAACCACCACCACCATCATAACCACCATCACCATAACCACCACCACCACCATAACCACCATCATCACCACCACCACCATCATCACCACCATCATCACCACCACCACAGAGCTGTGCCGAGCGGTTCACTTGTGCGGCGATGTTGAAGGAGCGATCGAGTGCGGCGACGTCGTTACAGACGAGGGCGTATTTCAGGACGGCTCGTAGAAGCAGCAGCGGCGGCGGCGGCCGTGGTCGTCCCCGTCGCCACAATCACCAACACCGTCGTCACCGTCGCCGCCGCCGCCGCCACCGCCACCAGGGATGCGTGGGCACCGACGGTGTGAGCGGCGGCGCTTGAGAGCACCGCAACCGGCGGGATGCCGGCGGGGGGTGGCCGGGCGACGGCGCAAACCGGCGGGGAACCACCAGGAGCCCCCCCTCCGCACGTTTGAGGCCGGGTCGACCTAGGGGAGGCCCGGGTGCCGTTCAGATAATCCCCGTCACTGTTACAGCGACGGATGAACTTCGACCTTTGAATTGATGCCGTGGTGCAGGAACGGTGCAGGAGGGGGGAGGAACATGGGGAAGGAGGAGGGTGGGGGTGGTGGTGCAGGTGATGGGGGTTGGACGAGGTGGAGTAGATGGAGGTGCAGGAGGTGGGGTGGATGGAGGTGGAGTAGATGGAGGTGGAGTGGATGGAGGTGCAGGAGGTGGAGTGGATGGAGGTGGAGTGGATGGAGGTGGAGTAGATGGAGGTGGAGTGGATGGAGGTGCAGGAGGTGGAGTGGATGAAGGTGGAGTGGATGGAGGTGAAGTAGATGGAGGTGGAGTGGATGGAGGTGGAGTCGATAGAGGTGCAGGAGGTGGAGTAGATGGAGGTAGAGTAGATGGAGGTGGAGTGGATGGAGGTGGAGTAGATGGAGGTGGAGTGGATGCAGGTGGAGTAGATGCAGGTGGAGTAGATGGAGGTGGAGTAGATGGAGTAAATGGAGGTGCAGTAGATGGAGCTGGAGTAGATGGAGGTGGAGTGGATGGAGGTGGAGTGGATGGAGGTGGAGTGGATGGAGGTGGAGTAGATGGAGGTGGAGTAGATGGAGGTGCAGGAGGTGGAGTAGATGGAGGTGGAGTAGATGCAGGTGGAGTAGATGCAGGTGGAGTAGATGGAGGTGGAGCAGATGGAGGTGGAGCGGATGGAGGTGGAGTAGATGGAGGTGGAGTAGATGGAGGTGGAGTGGATGGAGGTGGAGTAGATGCAGGTGGAGTAGATGCAGGTGGAGCGGATGGAGGTGGAGTAGATGGAGGTGGAGTAGATGCAGGTGGAGTAGATGCAGGTGGAGCGGATGGAGGTGGAGTGGATGGAGGTGGAGTAGATGGAGGTGCAGGAGGTGGAGTAGATGCAGGTGGAGTAGATGCAGGTGGAGTATATGCAGGTGGAGTAGATGCAGGTGGAGTGGATGCAGGTGGAGTAGATGGAGGTGGAGTAGATGGAGGTGGAGTAGATGTAGGTGGAGTAGATGGAGGTGGAGCGGATGGAGGTTCTGGTGTCTGTACGCCGGTCACCTTGGCGGTGCTGGCTCCCACGTGGGGGTTGGCGGAGCGCGTGTGGATCTCGCGCTTCACCTGCTGCTGCTGCTGCCTCTGCCTGTAAATGTGGAGGCGGAGGTTTGGCCGCTGCTCTAACGACGGCACTACACGCACCTCTATGAGTCTCCGTGAGTCTCTATGCGTCTCTATGTATCTCTATGTATCTCTATGAGTCTCTCTGTATCTCTAAGTCTCTATGTATCTCTACGAGTCTCTATGTATCTCTATGAGTATGTATCTCTATGCATCTCTATGTATCTCCATGAGTCTGTAAGTATATCTATGAGTCTATGTGTCTCTATGCGTCTCTATGTATCTCCATGAGTCTATGTGTCTCTATGAGTCTCTATGCATCTCTAGGTACCATAGAGACTCATAGATACCTAGAGACTCATGGAGATACATAGAGACTCATGGAGATACAGAGACTCCACGCGATCACGGCGATTATCTATGCAACCTCCTGTAGACCAAGTGAGGTAGTCAACATCTCATAGCCACCGTGATGAGACACGCAGACTCCAAATATGCAGCAGCAGACATCGTCAGGATTGGTATCAAACCCACGACCTCCTGTACACCAGGCGAGGTAGTCAACATCTCATAGCCACCGTGATGATGATGACAGACGCAGACTCTAAATATACAGCAGCAGGCATCGTCAGGATTGGTATCAAACCCACGACCTCCTGTACACCAGGCGAGGTAGTCAACATCTCATAGCCACCGTGATGATGATGACAGACGCAGACTCTAAATATACAGCAGCAGACATCGTCAGGGTTGGTATTAAACCCACGACCGCCTGTACACCAGGCGAGGTAGTCAACATCTCATAGCCACCGTGATGATGATGATGACAGACGCAGACTCCAAATATACAGCAGCAGGCATCGTCAGGGTTGGTATCAAACCCACGACCTCCTGTACACCAGGCGAGGTAGTCAACATCTCATAGCCACCGTGGGTCCCATGAGTGTGAGGCGAGTCAAGAGCTGCAAGGCTGAACTTGTCCGTTCATCGACGTGGGATGGATGACGCCTCGCTTGGACGCTCTGTGGACGCTCACCATTCACCGCTCGATGCTCACCGCTCTCCGCAGACTCGCAGAGCGAGCCGATGCCAATTACCGGTTCATTGCGGCCGTGGTGGTGGTGACGGTGGTGGTGGTGGCCGTGGCGACGGTGACGCTGGTGGCCGTGGCGGGGGTGATGGCGTCCGTGGCGACGGCGTTCCTGGCTTCGGTGACGTGCGTCGTCCACGCCGCTTCCTGCTCCAGCCGTCGCCACTTGGCTCGTCGGTTTTGGAACCAACCCTTGACCAGGACCGCAATAACAAAATCATCCAGCGGTGTGCGTGGTGTCTGTGTGTGTCTACATGTGTCTGTGTGTGTCTGTGTGTCTACGTGTGTGTCTACGTGTGTCTGTGTGTCTACGTGTGTCTGTGTGTGTCTGTCTGTGTCTGTCTGTGTCTGTGTGTCTACGTGTCTGTGTGTGTCTGTGTGTCTACGTGTGTCTGTTTCTACGTGTCTGTCTACGTGTGTCTGTGTGTGTCTACGTGTGTCTGTGTGTCTACGTGTTTGTCTACGTGTGTCTGTGTGTGCCTACGTGTGTCTGTGTGTCTACGTGTTTGTCTACGTGTGTCTGTGTGTGTCTACGTGTGTCTCCGTGTGTCTGTGTGTCTACGTGTGTGTCTGTGTGTCTACGTGTCTGTGTGTCTGTGTGTTTGTGTGTCTACGTATCTCCGTGTCTGTGTGTCTACGTGTGTCTGTGTGTGTCTACGTGTGTCTGTGTGTGTCTGCGTGTGTCTGTCTGTGTCTGTGTGTCTACATGTGTCTACGTGTGTCTGTGTGTGTCTACATATGTCTGTGTCTACGTGTGTCTGTGTGTGTCTGTGTGTCTGTGTGTGTCTACGTGTGTCTGTGTGTCTGTGTGTCTACGTGTCTCCGTGTCTGTGTTTCTACGTGTTTGTCTACGTGTGTCTGTGTGTATCTACGTGTGTCTGTGTGTGCGATGGTCTAGCAACCAGACATGACCACCGTCTCCGGTAAGATCGGTCACTAAAGCCAACGACTACTTCTGCTCCTCCCACCCTAGCGTTGAGATTACCACCACGTGGTTGGTGGGGGGGGGGACTTACCTTGACCTTCCTCACCGAGATGTTGGTGGCAAGAGCGAGCATCAGCTGTCGATGTGGGTCCGGGTAGGGCTCGTCCACGAATGCCTCCTCCAGCCGGGCAAGCTGAGCTGCGCTCCGTCGGAGGTTTAGACCGTTAAAATCTCGTCCCGTCCGGGACATCGTAAAAAAAAATCACGCGGGAGATTTGGTTTAGAGCGCAGGGGCGAGAGTCTCGGTCGCCCGTCGAGTTTGTCAGTGGCCGACGACGAGCAAGATGGGGGGGGGACGCGGGGTGCGGAGGTTGGGAAGGGGTGGTGGGGGAGGGTGGTGATAGGGAGAGGGGTGAGGCGAGGTGGATGGTGGGGGAGGGTGGTGAGGGTGGGTGGTGGAATCAACTGAATCAATTGTGAATTGTCCTCGCCAATTCAGCATCAGAATATCCATACTTCAGCAGCGGGAGGGGGAATCCGAAGAGCTGTGAAGCTCTTAGTGCATCACAGATGTCCAGTAGTAGGGGCCATGGGGTAAGAACGTTACAACAGAGACAAATATCCCCCGCCGTGTCGCCTGTGGCAGACTTAGGGGCGAGTGCTGGTAGTGGCGAGTAGCAGCACCCATGAAGGGCGGCACGACACAGCAGAGGGTGGATGGCTCACACCACCACGCCTTAGTCTCCCCGGCGGCAACGTTCACTACATACCGCCGCACCAGGTACTCATTTGAGGCTGAATCGACCTAGGGGATGCCCGTTGACCGGTTCAGACAATCGTCACCCGGTGGCGTTGGTGGCCGTGAGCGGGAATCAAAACCCCGGCTCGCCGGGTCGCTAGTGCAGCGAAGCGCCGAACCGTTACCATGCCACAACAACTACGGCGACGAGGCAGCGACACGCAAACAGGACGGGAGTGCAGCGTGTGTGGCACGGGTGGCCACGTCGCTCAGCGGTAGCAACGTCGCGCCAACGACGGGGTCGGGGAATCGGAATCTTTAAGCCGCGGCGGGAGGAATCCAAAGGGCCGCAAAGTGCTTCGCGCGTCACGGATGTCCAGCTTTTTAAGTGATGAAATTAAATATTTTTTTTGCATTTATATATATACCGGGGACTACCTCTACTTACGAATGAGTCAGGTTCCAGAGATCTGTGTTCGTAAGTCGATTTATCCAACTTTACTCCTCTAGATTTGTACGGCATGTACATCTACATCTGCGGAACGTGAAGAACCAGTGGCATCTACATCTGCAGAACGTGAAGAACCAACATATTTAATTTCATCACAGTACAACTATACATGACACTACTATACACACTACGCTACTATATACTACATTACTATATACACTACACTACGATACACACTACACTACTATATACAACACTACTATACATATTACAATACTATATACACTACTATACACACTACACTACCATAGATACTATACTACTATACACACGACGCTACTATATACATTACTATTTACACTACACTACTATATACACAACATTACTATACATATTACAATATTATAAACACTACTATTCACACTACACGACTATACACACTACACTATACAGGGACTTACCTCTACTTACGAACGAGTTAGGTTCCAGAGGGTCTGTGTTCGTAGATGTAGATGCCACTGGTTGTTCACGTTATGCAGCTGTAGATGTCACTGGTTCTTCACGTTCTGCAGATGTAGATGCCACTGGTTGTAGGAAACATGATGCCTTGAATAAAGGTGTCAGTTTTTGTGCCAGTTAAAAGGGTAAAACCTATTCCTATATCTTGCTACTGGCAAAGGAGGTCTCATAATGTAAATGCTCACTCCGAGCCCTCAATACTCTGATAGTGCGCTGTTTCTGAGTTGTACGCCTTTTGGCGTCTTCTGGTCCAACACCAATGGAGACTAGGCTCTAAGAAAAGCCGTCTCGGGTGTGGACCAATCAAATTCAAGGACAGTGCATATTATTATCAGAGTTGTCTTTTTTGTTTGCATGTTGACTGCTTGTGTTGTGGTTATTGCAAACATGATGCCTTGAATAAAGGTGTCAGTTTTTGTGCCAGTTAAAAGGGTAAAACCTATTTCTATATCTTGTTACTGGCAAAGGAGGTCTCATGCCACTGGTTGTTCACATTCTGCAGATGAAGATGTCATTGGTTCTTCGCGTTCTGCAGATGTAGATACCACTGGTTCTTAACGTTCTGCAGATGTAGATGCCACTGGTTCTTCGTGTTCTGCAGATGTAGATGCGAATGGTTCTTCATATTCTACATATGTAGATACCAATGGTTCTTCATATTCTAAAGATGTAGATGTCACTGGTTCTTCACGTTCTGCAGATGTAGATGCCATTGGTTCTTCGCGTTCTGCAGATGTAGATACCACTGGTTCTTAACGTTCTGCAGATGTAGATGCCACTGGTTCTTCGTGTTCTGCAGATGTAGATGCGAATGGTTCTTCATATTCTACATATGTAGATGCCAATGGTTCTTCATATTCTAAAGATGTAGATGCCACTGGTTCTTCACGTTCTGCAGATGTAGATGCCACTGGTTCTTCACGTTCTGCAGATGTAGATGCCACTGATTCTTCACGTTCTGCAGATGTAGATGCCACTGGTTCTTCATGTTCTACAGATGTAGATGCCACTGGTTCTTCATGTTCTGCAGATGTAGATGCCATTGGTTCTTCACGTTCTGCAGATGTAGATGGTACTGGTTCTTCACGTTCTAGAGATGTAGATGCCACTGTTTCTTCACGTTCTGCAGATGTAGATGCCACTGGTTCTTCACGTTCTGCAGATGTAGATACCACTGGTTCTTAACGTTCTGCAGATGTAGATGCCACTGGTTCTTCGTGTTCTGCAGATGTAGATGCGAATGGTTCTTCATATTCTACATATGTAGATGCCAATGGTTCTTCATATTCTAAAGATGTAGATGCCACTGGTTCTTCACGTTCTGCAGATGTAGATGCCACTGGTTCTTCACGTTCTGCAGATGTAGATGCCACTGATTCTTCACGTTCTGCAGATGTAGATGCCACTGGTTCTTCATGTTCTACAGATGTAGATGCCACTGGTTCTTCATGTTCTGCAGATGTAGATGCCATTGGTTCTTCACGTTCTGCAGATGTAGATGCTACTGGTTCTTCACGTTCTAGAGATGTAGATGCCACTGTTTCTTCACGTTCTGCAGATGTAGATGCCACTGGTTCTTCACGTTCTGCAGATGTAGATGCCAATGGTTCTTCACGTTCTGCAGATGTAGATGCCACTGGTTCTTCACGTTCTGCAGATGTACATGCCACTGGTTCTTCATGTTCTGTAGATGTAGATGCCACTGGTTCTTCACGTTCTACAGATTAGATGCCACTCGTTCTACATTTTCTGTAGATGTAGATCCCACTGGTTCTACATGTTCTGTAGATGTAGATGCCACTGATTCTTCACGTTCTACAGATGTAGATGCCACTGGATCTTCACGTTTTGTAGATGTAGATGCCACTGGTCTTCGTGTTCTACAGATGTAGATGCCACTGGTTCATCACGTTCTGCAGATGTAGATGCCACTGGTTTTTCATGTTCTGCAGCTGTAGATGCCACTGCTTATTCACGTTCTACTGATGTGGATGCCACTGGTTCTTTACGTTCGGCAGATGTAGATGCCAATGGTTCTTCTCGTTCTGCAGATGTAGATGCCACTGGTTCTTCATATTCTATAGATGTAGATGCCACTGATTCTTCACGTTCTGCAGATGTAGATGCCACTGGTTCTTCATGTTCTGCAGATGTAGATGACACTGGTTCTTCACGTTCTGCAGATGTAGATGCCACTGGTTCTTAATGTTCTGCAGATGTAGATGACACTGGTTCTTCACGTTTTGCAGATGTAGATGCCACTGGTTCTTTATATTCTACAGATGTAGATGCCACTGGTTCTTCACATTCTGCAGATGTAGATGCCACTGGTTCTTCACGTTCTGCAGATGTAGATGCCACTGGTTCTACATGTTCTGCAGATGTAGATGCCACTGGTTTTTCATGTTCTGCAGCTGTAGATGCCACTGCTTATTCACGTTCTACTGATGTGGATGCCACTGGTTCTTTACGTTCGGCAGATGTAGATGCCAATGGTTCTTCACGTTCTGCAGATGTAGATGCCACTGGTTCTTCATATTCTATAGATGTAGATGCCACTGGTTCTTCACGTTCTGCAGATGTAGATGCCACTGGTTCTTCATGTTCTGCAAATGTAGATGACACTGGTTCTTCACGTTCTGCAGATGTAGATGCCACTGATTCTTCATGTTCTGCAGATGTAGATGACACTGGTTCTTCACGTTTTGCAGATGTAGATGCCACTGGTTCTTTATATTCTACAGATGTAGATGCCACTGGTTCTTCACATTCTGCAGATGTAGATGCCACTGGTTCTTCACGTTCTGCAGATGTAGATGCCACTGGTTCTTCACGTTCTGCAGATGTAGATGCCACTGGTTCTTCATATTCTACAGATGTAGATGCCACTGGTTCTTCACGTTCTGCAGATGTAGATGCCACTGCTTCTTCATAGTCTACAGATGTAGATGCCACTGGTTCTTCACGTTCTGCAGATGTAGATGCCACTGATCCTACATGTTCTGCAGCTGTAGATGCCACTGGTTCTTCACGTTCTGCAGATGTAGATGCCACTGGTTCATCACGTTCTGCAGATGTAGATGCCACTGGTTCATGTTCCTCATATGTAGATGCCACTGGTTCTTCACGTTCTGCAGATGTAGATGCCACTGGTTTTTCATGTTCTGCAGCTGTAGATGCCACTGGTTATTCACGTTCTACTGATGTGGATGCCACTGGTTCTTAACGTTCAGCAGATGTAGATTCCAATGGTTCTTCACGTTCTGCAGATGTAGATACCAATGGTTCTTCATGTTCTGCAAATGTAGATGCCACTGGTTCTTCATTTTCTATATATGTAGATGCCACTGGTTTTACATGTTCTACAGATGTAGATGTCACTGCTTCTTCATAGTCTACAGATGTAGATGCCACTGGTTCTTCACGTTCTGCAGATGTAGATGCCACTGATCCTACATGTTCTGCAGCTGTAGATGCCACTGGTTCTTCACGTTCTGCAGATGTAGATGCCACTGGTTCATCACGTTCTGCAGATGTAGATGCCACTGGTTCATGTTCCTCATATGTAGATGCCACTGGTTCTTCACGTTCTGCAGATGTAGATGCCACTGGTTTTTCATGTTCTGCAGCTGTAGATGCCACTGGTTATTCACGTTCTACTGATGTGGATGCCACTGGTTCTTAACGTTCAGCAGATGTAGATTCCAATGGTTCTTCACGTTCTGCAGATGTAGATACCAATGGTTCTTCATGTTCTGCAAATGTAGATGCCACTGGTTCTTCATTTTCTATATATGTAGATGCCACTGGTTTTACATGTTCTACAGATGTAGATGTCACTGGTTATTCACGTTCAACAGATGTACAGTGAGGGAAAAAAGTATTTGATCCCCTGCTGATTTTGTACCTTTGCCCACTAACAAAGAAATGATCAGTCTATAATTTTAATGGTAGGTTTATTTGAACAGTGAGAGACAGAATAACAAAACACTCCGAAAAACGCACGTCAAAAATGTTATAAATTGATTTGTATTTTAATGAGGGAAATAAGTATTTGACCCCTCTGCAAAACATGATTTAGTACTTGGTGGCAAAACCCTTGTTGGCAATCACAGAGGTCAGACGTTTCTTGTAGTTGGCCACCACGTTTGCACACATCTCAGGAGGGATTTTGTCCCACTCCTCTTTGCAGATCTTCTCCAAGTCATTAAGGTTTCGAGGCTGACGTTTGGAAACTCGAACCTTCAGCTCCCTCCACAGATTTCCTATGGGATTAAGGTCTGGAGACTGGCTAGGCCACTCCAGGACCTTAATGTGCTTCTTCTTGAGCCACTCCTTTGTTGCCTTGGCCGTGTGTTTTGGGTCATTGTCATGCTGGAATACCAATCCACGACCCATTTTCAATGCCCTGGCTGAGGGAACGAGGTTCTCACCCAAGATTTGACGATACATGGCCCCGTCCATCGTTCCTTTGATGTGGTGAAGTTGTCCTGTCCCCTTAGCAGAAAAACACCCCCAAAGCATAATGTTTCCACCTCCATGTTTGACGGTGGGGATGGTGTTCTTGGGGTCATAGGCAGCATTCCTCCTCCTCCAAACACGGCGAGTTGAGTTGATGCCAAAGAGCTCCATTTTGGTCTCATCTGACCACAACACTTTCACCCAGTTGTCCTCTGAATGATTCAGATGTTCATTGGCAAACTTTCTTGAGCAGGGGGACCTTGCGGGTGCTGCAGGATTTCAGTCCTTCACGACATAGTGTGTTACCAATTGTTTTCTTAGTGACTATGGTCCCAGCTGCCTTGAGATCATTGACAATATCCTCCTGTGTAGTTCTGGGATGATTCCTCACCGTTCTCATGATCATTGCAACTCCACGAGGTGAGATCTTGCATGGAGCCCCAGGCCGAGGGAGATTGACAGATCTTTTGTGTTTCTTCCATTTGCGAATAATCACACCAACTGTTGTCACCTTCTCACCAAGCTGCTTGGCAATGGTCTTGTAGCCCATTCCAGCCTTGTGTAGGTCTGCAATCGTGTCCCTGACATCCTTGGAGAGCTCTTTGGTCTTGGCCATGGTGGAGAGTTTGGAATCTGATTGATTGATTGCTTCTGTGGACAGGTGTGCTCCTAATCTCAGCTCGTTACCTGTATAAAAGACACCTGGGAGCCAGAAATCTTTCTGCTTGAGAGGGGATCAAATACTTATTTCCCTCATTAAAATGCAAATCAATTTATAACATTTTTGACATGCGTTTTTCTGCATTTTGTTGTTGTTATTCTGTCTCTCACTGTTCAAATAAACCTAGCATTAAAATTATAGACTGATCATTTCTTTGTCAGTGGGCAAACGTACAAAATCAGCAGGGGATCAAATACTTTTTTTCCCTCGCTGTAGATGCCACCACCACCATCTGTTGCGCGCCGGTTGAACTTACGACTCTCGGTACGAGCAGCTGCAAGTGGACATACGGACCAGGTTTGTTCGCATCTCTGAAAGTTCGTAAGTCGAATGTTCATAAGTAAGGAAGTCCCTGTAGTAATGTTCGTACATAGAGTACATGCTGTGATGTCCGTAGGTAGGGGAATCCACGTCGTAGCGCTCTTAAGTATGGGAATCTCTGAAGTAATGTTCGTAAGTAGGGGCGTCTCTATAGTAATGCTTGTAAACAGGGGCGTCTTGCGGTAATGTAAGGGAATCCCTGCAGCAGTGATAGTAAATAGAAGAATCCCTCTGGCGATGCTCATAAGGGAGTATCTGCGGTAATGATTGTAAGTAGGGAAGTCCTCGCAGTAACGTTCATAAGTAGGGGATTATCTGAAGTGATGTTTGTAAGTAGAGGAGTTCCCTGCCTTGGTGATTGGCTTCACTTCTCCTCCATCTTGCACCCCGAGTCAAACGGGGAGACGCGGCCGCGACCTCCCCGAGGCTATCGTCGTCGTCCCCGCCGCCGCCGCCACGCCAGGCGTTTTCTATCAGCTTGAAAATAACGAGATCCGACTCTGTCCAGGAGGAGCCCCCTCGGGTCGCGTCGTCGATGGCCTCCGAGGGGAGACCTCCGAGAGTCGACGACGTCGAAGTGGAGGCGGTGGAGGAGGTCACGGCGGAGGCGACGTCAAAGATCCGTTCCCAGGGGTCCCCTCCGTCGGAACACGGCAAAGCCTCGTCTCCAATCGACTCCATGGGAGAGCACTTGTAGCCTACGTCCTCCACCTCGTCTAACTCATCACACGGGACACGCTCCCCCACCTCGTCTAACTCATCACACGGGACACGCTCTCGTCTAACTCATCACACGGGACACACTCCCCCACCTTGTCAAACTCATCCCACAAGACACGCTCCCCCACCTTGTCAAACTCATCCCACAGGATACGCTGCACTTCATCTTCCACCTCGTCTAACTCATCCCACGGGACACGCTCCCCCACCTCGTCTAACTCATCACATGGGACACGCTCCCCCACCTTGTCAAACGCATCCCACAGGACACGCTCCCCCACCTCGTCTAACTCATCACACAGGACACGCTGCACCTCATCGTCCAGCTTGTCGAACTCATCCCACGAGGCACACTCCAGCTTGTCTAACTCATCCCACGGGTCACGTTCCACCTGCTGTCCCTCCTCCTTTTCCTCCGCCTCTTCCTCCTCCACCTCCTCCTCTTTCTCCTCCACCACCACACAAAGCCCTTCCAAGGTAACGCTCCGCTGGGCTAAGTGGAGCTGGGTGTGAGCGCCGCCGCCGACGTGGTGAGTCTCCACGTCGTCTGGAAGATCCATTGCTTCAACATTCACGGCATTCTCTTTCCTGGGGGGCGGGGGGTTTGTTTAAAATAAAATATAAGAGTTATTATCATACTCTTGGTAAAGTCACGTAGGTAAAAAATAAAACAACAAAAATCACGACGTTTCGGCCACAACACAAGCAGCCTTCATCAGGTGAAGGGACCAGACTTTCTCGAGGACAGCGCTGGAGTGAAACACAGCCACGCTCAGACCGTGACCTTTAAGCTGCGTGAGAGTAATTAAGGTGCCTTGTCATTATCTGTATCGTTATAATATCTTTATCACGATTATCCGTATTATCAGTATCTGTATCATTGTCATTATCTGTATCATTATAATATCTTTATCACAATTATCCGTATTATCAGTATCCGTATCAGTCATTATCTGTATCGTTATAATATTTTTATCACGATTGTCTGTATTATCAGTATCCGTATCATTGTGATTATCTATATCGTTATATCTTTATCACGATTGTCCGTATTATCAGTATCCGTATCATTGTCATTATCTGTATCGTTATAATATCTTTATCACGATTATCCGTATTATCAGTATCCGTATCATTGTCATTATCTGTTTTGTTATAATATATTTATCACGATCATCCGTATTATCAGTATCCGTATCATTGCTATCATCATTACGATTATCATAAATTGATAAAATTATCCTTGTTATCCTTATTGTTCATTATTGTTAATGTTATCATTGTTACCATTATTGTTCTTAATCTGTCATGATAATTATCATTATTAAACGAGGTCATTTAATATTCTTGGGTCTTTCGGTAAAGTCACTTAGATAGGTTCAAAGAAAATAACAAAAAAATGTTTTGTGTTAAAAAAATATTTTTGTTATTTCAAAATCAGTGAAGTTGTTAACAACACTTTAGGTGGGTAAACAAATTAAAGATTAAAGATGAATCTTGGAAAACATAAACCAAATAATGATTATTAGAGTTAAGCCAAGGGTCACCCAGAGGAGATGGAGCGAGATGGGTTGATCACGGGACCGAGAGAAAAGGATTCCATAGAGGAAGCCTATCGGCCGCCTTTTTTCCCAGCCACATGCGGTAGCAATAAAACGACAAAGGGAGAGAACACGACTCCCACCGAGATAGACAAAGGCGACACCCGACCGCGAAGGAAGGAGCCAGGCCTTGATGAGACATCTCATCACCACAATAAAATAGAACAAACACACATACATCAGACGAAATAGGACAAAACTCAGCAACAAGAATAAGTCTTCTTTGGTTCTTTCGGTAAAGTCACGTAGAATGAGAATAAAACAATAAACTAATAAAATAAAATAACACAATAAAATTCTCACGACGTTTCGGCCACAACACAAGTGGCCTTCATCAGGTGAAGGGACGAGACTGTCTCGAGGACAGCGCTGGAGCGAACACAGCCAAGCTCAGACCGCGACCTTTAAGCTGTGTGAGAAGAAACAGAGCGCCTTGACAAAGGAATTAGCATTTGGTATTACCTTAGAGTCGCGGCATCTCTTCAGAAAGGTGAGAGACTCGATTAGTTGAGCCTTCTTATCCCGGAGTCTGTTGAATGATCTTAAGGTTATGTGGAATCCCTCCCCGTAGAGGCGGTTAAATTTCGATTTAAAGCCGCGACTCTAAGGTAATACCAAATGCTAATTCCTTTGTCAAGGCGCTCTGTTTCTTCTCACACAGCTTAAAGGTCGCGGTCTGAGCTTGGCTGTGTTCGCTCCAGCGCTGTCCTCGAGACAGTCTCATCCCTTCACCTGATGAAGGCCACTTGTGTTGTGGCCGAAACATCGTGAGAATTTTATTGTGTTATTTTATTTTATTAATTTATTATTTTATTCTCATTCTACGTGACTTTACCGAAAGAACCAAAGAAGATGAATCCTTGCAGTCACGAAAGCTTTAAAGAATAAGTTGACATTATAGGAATCTACACACTCGCTACGATAAAAAAACAGACTACAATCTACATAGTGGGTATTACTTCTCGTACATAATACTGATACTAACGTTATTCACCTTAAATTACACTACATCTTGCCATTTACGTGACTTTACAAAAACCATAGAAATTAATTCCAGCAGTCAAGAAGCTTAACCGAAACTAAGTTATACCTCTAAAACTGAGGACACCAATAAATTACTCTAGTATAACAGCACGGGTCCGCGGATACTGACAGGGGGACGAAATAAAAAAAAAACCCCTAAGAAATACGTGGTGATTACAATGTTAAATCACAAATCTGGGGAAACATTAACCAAATAATAATTATGCATTATTAAACCGAGGGTTATCCAGAAAAGATGAGGCGAAATAGGTCACATACAACCAAGATAAACTGTATCCCATAGGAAAAGACCCTCCCAACCGTCTTTGTCTTCCCGCAGCACGGCATAGCAAAGAATGTAACGCCCAGAGCGAGGGAAATTACTCTTGTATTGCAGGGGGGCATCTGTGTTCCACAGATGAAAAGATGGCTTGGGGAGAGACACAGATGGCTTAATAAATGACACACACACGGACACACATACAACTCCCCCCCCCCCCCACAACACAGAGCGAGATCATAGAAAGTTCCGGTCCTTTGTGAGAAGGCGAGTAGAGAAAGAAATTTTGGCATAAAAAGAGAGACACGGGCCATACATTGCAACACAGCTACCAGCGGCAGAAGACGGCGATCATCAGCTACCGAAGATGACCAGCTACCGAAGATAACAGCCAGCCACCGACGCAGGAGATCACCGCCGACGCAGAAGAAGACTCCGCAACTCATCCAGGATGGTGAGGCTCGCCGAGTAGTGACATGCTACGCCGTGCGAATTCAGCGCCGTCCGAAGAAGTATCGCTCGAAAATCATTCTGCTCTGGGCGTCGACTCACAAGAGCCACTGCAGTTCGAGCTAAGCTGACCAGAATTCCAGCGTCATCCATCGACGAACGAAAGCATCGTTCGTCGCCAGAGAGCCGGAGCCGGCGCGCACCAAGCAAGGGTGTCAGCTGCCAGCGGAAGAGCTGTGGGTGCTACCTGAAGACGAGATCATCGCGTCGTGCCGACTCTTCGGACTGGCTGCGGACCGAACTCCGGCCGCCCGTGTGAGAGAACCCAGCTATCCGTATGACATGCACGCCGCCACACATTGCAACGCATCACCTGGCATCTGCTTGACGCAAATAATTGATCAACAACACATCCCCACTCAACCCATACCATGCCCACTCAACACATATACACGAATCATTACTAAGAAGACTCATGATAAGTGCGTCAAGTATCAACTGATAACGAAGAACACGGTTGCCATTGGGTTACGGGGAAACGGTCGTGTAGAAGTATTTTTAGTAGTTATGTTTCTTTTTGATTTGCATAAATATTATCAACGAATTCATTGATGAAAACTAAACGTTTAAAAACATAAGTTACGAATTCACACACTCACAGGGAGAACACTGCGTTGAAATCTTCCTTTGATCACAGAATCTGGCCCGTGAATGTATTGAAACCTCAGCCAATTAATAAGTATTTGCTGAAGCAGGCCTACTGCTGCACACCATGGTTTCAACATTTCGTTAACTTACGTAATCTTGCCCATGGATTCATTGCCGTATACGTTTTGCCTTCGGGATAAGTTTCTTTATTGCCTTCGTGTGAATGTCGTTGCATGAATTTTTTAAGGACTTTTATTCCTTTTGATTTAAAGCTTTCGTGACTACAGTAATTCATATTCTTAGCTCTTTCGGTAAAGTCACGTTGAAGGGAAACAATAAAATAATAAAATATATATAAAACAATAAAAATTCTCACGACGTTTGTGTTATGGTGGAAACGTCGTGAGAATTTTTATTGTTTTATATATGTTTTATTGTTGCCCTTCAACGTGACTTTACCGAAAGAGCTAAGAAGGACTTTTATTCCTATTTGCCGTATATGCTCATGTTACTCTGATGAAGCAATTGTTTGTTCCGGTACCCAGTAAACAAACGTGATCATTGAGGGTTAAATGTATGAATCCATGAAGCCTTAGCCAATTGATGAGTATTTGCTGAAGCAGGCGTACTGCCACACACCCTTGTTCCAAGACATTTCGCAATTACGTAATCTTGCTCATGAATTAATTACCGTGTACTTTGCCTTCAGGACATGTTTCTTTATTGCCTTCGTATGAATATCGTTGCACGAATTTTTAAGGAGTTTTGTTCCCTATCGCCGTATATGATCGTGTTACTCTGAGGAAGTAATCAATTGTTCTGGTACCCAGTTAACAAACGTGATTATTGAGGGTTAAATGTATGGATCAATGAGGGGAACATCTCCTGGAATACTGTGTTGACAATTTCAAGCATAAGAATTCGCATATTAGAGTGTTAAAGTTTTGTTTAGAAATTAAAATTGCTTAACACAGCAGTGTTTGAGTGTTTATTTCCTAAGTTAATTCTTAATTACAAGAACTGTATCCTGCGGTGAGATTTGAATTTGGAGACCTGAGATAACACACTAATACATAATCAGTAAATGTTAAAGCGAGAATAATTGTATCATAGCGATCGATAATACGAACCTAGACAACAAAGCCGAGCTCAATCTGGCATACTTACAGCACACCTGCATAACTTCATACAATTAATTGTATGATGCCGATTGATGATACGACCCTGGGCAACGAAGCTAAGCCTAATTATCATAACTGTATACATTAGCATAATAGCATGCGTTC
Organism: Petromyzon marinus; assembly: GCF_048934315.1. Taxonomy (NCBI): domain Eukaryota; kingdom Metazoa; phylum Chordata; class Hyperoartia; order Petromyzontiformes; family Petromyzontidae; genus Petromyzon; species Petromyzon marinus. The sequence goes on along the minus strand of NW_027422983.1, from coordinate 203,951 downwards.
GCATAAATTAATACGTCATATCTCCACTTAGCATAATTTATGCACATAATTGAAACATTAACATAACTTTGGATAATTACGCATAAAATTAAATTAAATTTTATTATTTACATCAACATTTTCATACAATAATCCTCAAATTAGTAAAAAAAAATGCACTTACAGTTTAAGGGGTGACTGAAGATTTGCCATCTAACGATCTCTGTATAATTAAATTATTAAACACCTTAGGTGGGTGAACAAATTAAAGATTAAACCTTTAGGCCTAAGGCTTGAGGCCTACTAACATGTTACTAGGCGAAGCTTTCGGCGTGAGAATCCTCTAATTAGTTAAAAATGCACTTACAGTTTAAGGGGTGACTGAAGATTTGCCATCTCACGATCTCTGTAAAATTTAATTATTAAACATCTTAGGTGGGTAAGTAAATTAAAGATTAAACCTTTAGGCCTAAGGCTTGAGGCCTACTAACCTGTTACTAGGCGAAGCCTTCGGCGTGAGAATCCTCTAATTAGTTAAAAATGCACTTACAGATTAAGGGGTGACTGAAGATTTGCCATCTAACGATCTCTGTATAATTAAATTATTAAACACCTTAGGTGGGTGAACAAATTAAAGATTAAACCTTTAGGCCTAAGGCTTGAGGCCTACTAACCTGTTACTAGGCGAAGCCTGAATCCTCAATTACGTTTAACTTATAGGTTAAGGATGTTTCATGAGAACATTTATTACCGGAAGAAATCCGATTATCTATGAAGCTCTTCACCGCCGCACATACACAAAGACACATTTAAACGATTCTTACTTTTTTGGGTGACGATATTCCCCCACGTGCTAAGAGACTCTCTCGCTCCTCCCAAGGCTCTCAGCTCAACGTCGCCTTTCCCAAGACGCCGATTCTGCCGAGTTGAGCAGAGAACTTTAAACTCCTTCACCACGTCCGAGGGGATCAATAACCAACAACCCCCTCAACGTTAAACTTGTTTACAAAACATCGGGCGGTCACCCGTGGGTCAACCCATGTTGAATGGAGGTGGTGGGGGAGTGGGGGTGTAACCCCGTTTATAATCATCCTTGTCAGTAATATTATGATTGTCATTGCTATTTTCATTGTTGTTACAATTATTATAACTATTTTTTATTGCACTTAAAGGTGACTGTCAACCTACCATGGAAGATATCTGACCGTGTCTGTCGTTTGTGAGGGGGCCGAGGGAGCCGACGGAGGGGACCGACGGAGCCGAGGGGGCCGACGGAGCTGGGGGGGCCGGGGGGGGGCAACGGAGCCAGGGGGGGCCGACGGAGTCGGGGGGGCGACGGAGCTGGGGGGGGGGCCGACGGAGCCGGGGGGGGGCGACGGAACCAGGGGGGGCGAAGGAGTCGGGGGGGGGCCGACGGAGCTGGGGGGGGCTGACGGAGCCAGGGGGGGGCCAACGGAGCTGGGGGGGGCGACAGAGCCAGGGGGGGGCCGTGGGGGCGGGGCTGACGGTGTCGGGGGGGGCAACGGAGCCGGGGGGGCCAATGGAGATGGGGGGGGGGGGCGACAGAGCCGGGGAGGGGCGACGAAGCCAGGGGGGGCCGACGGAGCTGGGTGGGCGACGGAGCTGGGGGGGGGGGGCGATGGAGCCGGGGGGGGGGGCGACGGAGCCAGTGGGGGAGCGATGGAGCCGGGGGGGGGGGGCGACGGAGCTGGGGGGGGCCGACGGAGTCAAGGGGGGGGGGGGCGGGGCGACGGCGCAAGCAGAGGGAGCCGACACTGACTTTCTCACACATCATGCACTGACTCACTCACACCATGCACTGACTCACTCACACAATGCACTGACTCACTCACACCATGCACTGACTCACTCACACATCATACACTGACTCGCTCACACATCATACACTGACTCACACATCATACACTGACTCACTCACACATCATACACTGACTCACTCACACATCATACACTGACTCACTCGCACATTATGCACTGACTCACTCACACACCATGCACTGACTCACTCGCACATTATGCACTGACTCACTCACACATCATACACTGACTCACTCATACATCATACACTGACTCACTCACACATCATACACTGACTCACTCACACATCATATACTGACTCACTCGCACATTATGCACTGACTCACTCACACACCATGCACTGACTCACTCGCACATTATGCACTGACTCACTCACACATCATACACTGACTCACTCACACATCATACACTGACTCACTCACACATCATATACTGACTCACTCGCACATTATGCACTGACTCACACACCATGCACTGACTCACTCACACATCATACACTGACTCACTCACACATCATACACTGACTCACTCTCACATCATACACAGACGCACTCACACATCATACACTGACTCACTCACACATCATGCACTGACTCACTCACACATTATACACTGACTCACTCACACATCATACACTGACTCACTCTCACATCATACACTGACTCACTCACACATCATACACTGACTCACTCACACATCATACACTGACTCACTCACACCATGCACTGACTCACTCACACATCATACACTGACTCACTCACACATCATACACTGACTCACTCACACATCATACACTGACTCACTCACACATCATACACTGGCTCACTCACACAGCATACACTGACTCACTCATGCCATGCACTGACTCACTCACACATCATACACTGACTCACTCATGCCATGCACTGACTCACTCACACATCATACACTGACTCACCCTCACATCATACACAGACGCACTCACACATCATACATTGACTCACTCACACATCATGCACTGACTCACTCACACATTATACACTGACTCACTCACACATCATACACTGACTCACTCTCACATCATACACTGACTCACTCACACATCATGCACTGACTCACTCACACATCATACACTGACTCACTCACACCATGCACTGACTCACTCACACATCATACACTGACTCATTCACACATCATACACTGACTCACTCACACCATGCACTGACTCACTCACACATCATACACTGACTCACTCACACCATGCACTGACTCACTCACACATCATACACTGACTCACTCACACATCATACACTGACTCACTCACACATCATACACTGACTCACTCTCACATCATACACAGACGCACTCACACATCATACACTGACTCACTCACACATCATGCACTGACTCACTCACACATTATACACTGACTCACTCACACATCATACACTGACTCACTCTCACATCATACACTGACTCACTCACACATCATACACTGACTCACTCACACATCATACACTGACTCACTCACACCATGCACTGACTCACTCACACATCATACACTGACTCACTCACACATCATACACTGACTCACTCACACATCATACACTGACTCACTCACACATCATACACTGGCTCACTCACACAGCATACACTGACTCACTCATGCCATGCACTGACTCACTCACACATCATACACTGACTCACTCATGCCATGCACTGACTCACTCACACATCATACACTGACTCACCCTCACATCATACACAGACGCACTCACACATCATACATTGACTCACTCACACATCATGCACTGACTCACTCACACATTATACACTGACTCACTCACACATCATACACTGACTCACTCTCACATCATACACTGACTCACTCACACATCATGCACTGACTCACTCACACATCATACACTGACTCACTCACACCATGCACTGACTCACTCACACATCATACACTGACTCATTCACACATCATACACTGACTCACTCACACCATGCACTGACTCACTCACACATCATACACTGACTCACACACCATGCACTGACTCACTCACACATCATACACTGACTCACTCACACATCATACACTGACTCACTCTCACATCATACACAGACGCACTCACACATCATACACTGACTCACTCACACATCATGCACTGACTCACTCACACATTATACACTGACTCACTCACACATCATACACTGACTCACTCTCACATCATACACTGACTCACTCACACATCATACACTGACTCACTCACACATCATACACTGACTCACTCACACCATGCACTGACTCACTCACACATCATACACTGACTCACTCACACATCATACACTGACTCACTCACACATCATACACTGACTCACTCACACATCATACACTGGCTCACTCACACAGCATACACTGACTCACTCATGCCATGCACTGACTCACTCACACATCATACACTGACTCACTCATGCCATGCACTGACTCACTCACACATCATACACTGACTCACCCTCACATCATACACAGACGCACTCACACATCATACATTGACTCACTCACACATCATGCACTGACTCACTCACACATTATACACTGACTCACTCACACATCATACACTGACTCACTCTCACATCATACACTGACTCACTCACACATCATGCACTGACTCACTCACACATCATACACTGACTCACTCACACCATGCACTGACTCACTCACACATCATACACTGACTCATTCACACATCATACACTGACTCACTCACACCATGCACTGACTCACTCACACATCATACACTGACTCACTCACACCATGCACTGACTCACTCACACATCATACACTGACTCACTCACACATCATACACTGACTCACTCACACATCATACACTGACTCACTCACACATCATATACTGACTCACTCACACATCATACACTGGCTCACTCACACAGCATACACTGACTCACTCACACCATGCACTGACTCACTCACACATCATACACTGACTCACTCACACATCATACACTGACTCACTCACACAATGCACTGACTCACTCACACATCATACACTGACTCACTCACACCATGCACTGACTCACTCACACATCATACACTGACTTACTCACACCATGCACTGACTCACTCACACCATGCACTGACTCACTCACACATCATGCACTGACTCGCTCATCATGCGCTTACTCACTCACACATCATACACTCGCACAACCACTGACCCATTCACTCATCATACACAGGTTCACTCATTGTTTGCTGGCTCACTTGCACATCATACACTGACTCACTCATCATGCGCTGACTAACACATCGTGCGCTGACTCACACATCATACACTCACACTGCCACTGACTCGCTCACACAGCATACACTCGCTCACACATCATTCACTAACTCACTCTTCATACGCTGACTCGCACATCATACACTCACTCACGCTGCTGCTGACTCACTCATCATACGCTGACTCGCACATCATACACTCACTCACTCTGCTGCTGACTCACTCACACATCATACACTGGGAGTGTCGTGCTGCCAGCTATGGCTGCAGTTTTTTTGTCGTACGAATTATGTATATCGTTTATTGTTAAATTTAAATTCACAGTTCCTATGATTACTGTTGTTACATTGTTTTTACAGCTTTATTTTGGTGATTCGAAAACATGGTTAATCTAAATTGTCTTATGGTTGTTGTTGTTGGCTTGCACCACATTGATTTTAACACACAGCGTTTTAACATGTTTTTTTGTGTGGAATATTTGCTGGTTTATTCCAGAATGTTTCTGTTACGCATTGTCGCTTTAAGATGTTCTGTGTTCAAATTTTGTTTGTTGCGGTTGCACCCGACTTAAGAGCCGCATGGCTCACAGGGCTACACCTAATAAATGAAACTTGAAAACTTGAAACTCTCTCTCTCTCACGCAAATGCGACACAACGCAGATGATCGCCACTGAACGCTGCCACCGCCCGATGTCGACCACCACCCCCGGGTTGAAGTCTTCAAGTGGTTTGTGCCCGTGGCCATGGCAACGGGGGCTGCTGGAGGCTCCACGAGTCTTGGAGGTCGTCGTCATGGAGATTTACAAACTCGTCATCATCATCGTCGTCGTCGTCATGGAGATTAACACTCGTCATCATCATCGTCGTCATGGAGATTTACAAACTCATCATCATCGTCATGGAGATTGACAAACTCGTCATCATCATCATCGTCGTCATGGAGATTTACAAACTCATCATCATCGTCATGGAGATTGACAAACTCATCATCATCATCGTCTTCATGGAGATTTACAAACTCGTCATCATCATCGTCGTCATGGAGATTGACAAACTCATCGTCATCATCATGGAGATTTACAAACTCATCATCATCATCGTCATGGAGATTTACAAACTCATCATCGTCGTCATGGAGATTGACAAACTCGTCATCATCATCATCGTCGTCATGGAGATTGACAAACTCATCATCATCGTCGTCATGGAGATTTACAAACTCGTCATCATCATCGTCGTCATGGAGATTTACAAACTCATCATCATCGTCGTCATGGAGATTGACAAACTCGTCATCATCATCGTCGTCATGGAGATTTACAAACTCGTCATCATCGTCATGGAGATTAACAAACTCGTCATCATCATTATCATGGAGATTTACAAACTCATCATCATCATGGAGATTTACAAACTCGTCATCATCATCGTCGTCATGGAGATTTACAAACTCAACATCATCGTCGTCATGGAGATTTACAAACTCGTCATCATCATCGTCGTCATGGAGATTTACAAACTCAACATCATCGTCATGGAGATTTACAAACTCGTCATCATCATCGTCCGCATGGAGATTAACAAACTCGTCATCATCATCGTCGTCATGGAGATTAACAAACTCGTCATCATCGTCGTCATGGAGATTGACCTCATCATCATCATCGTCATCGTCATGTAGATTGATAAACTCATATTCTTAGCTCTTTCGGTAAAGTCACGTTGAAGGGAAACAAAAAAATAATAAAGTATATATATTATATATTTTATTATTGAAGGGAAACAACAAAATAATAAAAATATATAAAACAATACAAATTATCACGTTTCGACCATAACACAAACGGTCGTCATCAGGTGTGTCGGTTTGCATTAATTAATTTATTTTAAACGGTGCATTTATTTATATTTAAAAAACGTCTGCGCCACGCGCAGCGATTTGGCAGTTTATTTAGAAGGACTAGTCCATCTATGTTCTGAAAAGAGGAGGGGGGAGACGAAAAATTAATGTATGCTGTCTGAAAGCCACTGTAAGCGTGAACAATCAATTATGACCTGAAATAGTTTATCAAATCTTTCCAATGATTGCTAAGCCAGAATCCATCTTCTCGGTTGAAATTGCCTCTGTGCTTGTATATGTGGATAGCCTCATGAACGAATATCTCATGGTAGCCAGATGGCTTACAAAGAACCTGTCTTGGAAAAGTCAATGTCATGTGAGCCTACTGAAATATAACAATGATCTGCCACGGCCGAGGTGTTGGTCCTACCGTGTTTAAGGTCTGCTTTGTGTTCACGAATGCGGTCCGAGACATGGCGTTTGGTTTCTCCAATGTAACTACTACCACAGAAGCAACTTAGTTTGTAGACACCAGGGTACTGTATGTCCGGAATCACATCTTTTACAGACGGAACCAGATCACGGATTTTATGTAATGTGTTGAAACGGACCTGGATCTTGTGTTTATTCAAGATTTTGGAGATCTTTTTTGTGATCCCTGCAATGTAGGGTAAAGTGATGGTTTTGAAAGGCTCCTCAAGAGGGTCCTTCTTCATGGTTTGAGTGATAGCTTTGCGGATTGTATAGTCGGAGTAACCATTAGCCTTAAGAGCTTGGTGTACGTGCTTGAGTTCACTGCCTATGTGTTCCTGGTCGGATATGCATTGGGCTCTATGATACTCTTGATGAGAGAATTCTTCTGTGATGGATGGTGGTAGGAATCCGGTTTCAGATAAGCATCCGTATGGGTAGCTTTCCTGTAGACAGAGTGGCTCATTGAACCATCAGGTCTCTTTTTAATTAGGACATCCAAAAAAGGTAGCTTGCCATCTTTTTCGACTTCCATGGTAAATCTGATGGCTGGGTGTATGGAATTGATGTGGTCGAAGAATTGGTCTAGAGCAGGCCGGCCATGTGGCCAGATGATAAAGGTGTCATCCACGTACCTTTTCCATAAGGTTGGGTGCAGAGTGGCAGTCTGGATGGCGTCAGTCTCAAATTTCTCCATGAAAATGTTAGCTATAACCGGAGATAGGGGGGTGCCCATTGGGGCGCCCTCAGTTTGTTTGTAGAAAGTTCCATTCCAAGTGAAGTATGTATTGGTTAAACAGTCTCACCAGGGTGGGTACCTCAGTGTTTAGTCCTTGATGAACCAAGTCTTCAATGATTGCGATGGTGTCAGGTACAGGAACCTTGGTGAATAAGGAAACTACATCAAAACTGACAAGCAGGTCGTCTGGGGACAGGGAAATACCCTTGATTGTCGATACCAGGTGAGTAGAATTTTGTACCGCAGAGGTGGTTTTTCCAGTGAAAGGACGCAGGATATGAGACATCGTGATAATTTTTATTGTTATATATATTATTATTTTATTGTTTCCCTTAAACGTGACTTTACCGAAAGAGCTAAGAATATAAACATGTAGCTGTGATAACCAAACACATCTCCTGCAAAGAACTTGAAATTATGCTCGTGACAGATTCTATTAATCTTAATCATGGCATCCTGAGGGCACCCGGTCAGGCATATCTGCACGGTCAGAAACAAAAACCAAGACAAATGTTCAATTACAGTACATCTAGCATATGATACAAGAACCATCTTGGTTGGGTAAGTCATACAAAATGTAATTTCTATTTTCTTTGGGTCTTTCGGTAAAGCCACGTAGATAGAAAAAATAATGAAAATAAGAACAATATCACGTTTCCATCGCAACACAAGCGATCGTCTTGTCTTGCGAGTAAATTCCTTTTATTATACATGTAACATTTAGGAATTAGTTGTATAATAAAAAAAAATGTTAAAAAAGAGATGTTAAAAACATATTATACGCACGTTTACTATAACATTATCTTCAAGTCTGCTTATAAAACAGCTTTCGTTATAAAAGTGGAAGGTTTCAATCAAGTGTATACATGCTGCTGCCATCCTGTGGCTTACATTAACATGGATGGCGACTGCACTGCATGTTCTATACTAAACACACTTCTTATTCCTCCTATTCTTACCTGAAATTATATTTGGAAAATGAAATTGGCCTCCGAGGCATTTACAGCGCTAATTATCTGAATATTTCTCAATTTATTGATGCAATGCACACGTAACAAGAGGATTACAGCTGTAAACATTAAGATAGCATGGCTAGCGATAAAGCATCTCCCCAGCAATATTCCCCATCAATAAAACAAATTACGAGTTTGGTTGTTTAAACATTGCTTTTTAAGTTTATTAGGCTAATGGGGATTTAATCTTACCTTTTTGGGGAGCAAATCAGACCGTTGTCTTATATTTGTACATCACTTTATTAATTCACCACTGGATGAGGGCTTTCCACCATGTGAGTTGTGAGGATTATGGTCAGAGCAGGAGCATTAAGATGATAGAGCTGCCCACCATGAAGCATAACAGCAGCCTGCACTAAGCCGGTTTGTATGGTGGTCACCGATCGACGCACGATCCAGACTCAACCGTGCTGAGCTTCCGAGATCGCGTGAGATCGGACACATTCCTGGTGACTTGGTTAATTAACATTTAACCCAGTTGCACTCGATTTTTTGGCGGATTTTTTAATGCTTTGTTTTACGTAACCCCCCACCCCCCCTTCTCTACTTTTCTAGAAGGATTTTTTTTTTAAATTTTTGTTTTTTCTTCACGGCGCGCTCGCCAGTAAGGCCCCCCCCGTGCCTTGAGGCCCCCCCGTGCCTCGAGGCCCCCCCCGTGCCTTGAGGCCCCCCCGTGCCTTGAGGCCCCCCTGTGCCTCGAGGCCCCTCCCGTGCCTCGAGGCCCCCCCGTGCCTCGAGGCCCCCCCCCCGTGCCTCGAGGCCCCCCCCCCCCGTGCCTCGAGGCCCCCCCCCGTGCCGCGAGGCGGAGCGCAGTACCGCTCCGGTCGCGTCGGCGAGCGGGAACGGAAGCGGCACTCGTCCACGACGCCGCCCGCCCCGGCGCCCCGGCCGCCCCGGCCCTCGCCCCGCCGCGCCGCGTAGAAGCCGTCGGTGCCGCACGTGAACCGCGGCGCCTCCATCAGCTCGGAGCCGCGGAGCGTCCTGGCCGAGCGGGGATCGCACCGCAGCGTGGCGCGCGGCGCCAGCCACGCCAGGGCCTGGACGAGCAGAGGTACGTGACTGCCCCTCCCCCCATCACGAGACCCGCCCACCCGGCTTGAGTGGAGGAGGCTCATGGCGATAGGGGAGCGGTGCCGCCCCTGCTTGCTGCTGCTGCTTGCTGCCGCCGTGATCGCGGTGAGGGTAAGAACGGCGAAGCATAGTTCATAGTTGTATTTATGTTGGTATAGCCCTGTGAGCCATTCGGCTCTTGAATCGGGTGCAACCGCAACAAACAAAACAAACATGAACAAGAAAACATCTTGAAGTGACTTTGTGTGACTGTGCAAACAGAAAAATCCAGGAAAAAAAACATCAAAATATTCCTGAAATAGCACCGTACACCAACGCTGTGTGCAAAAATCCCAGTGGGATGCAAGTCAAACAACAACAAGACAACTTAGATTAAGGCCATCAGTCTAACTCCATACTACAATAAATAAAAACATGGCCAAAACCAAAAAAACTTTTCGAAATCACCAAAATAAAAGCCATGAATGCAATGTGGCTCCCTCCACTTGCCGGATTTCAGCCACCTCGCTCCTTGCCTCACCTCTCTCTATCGCCTCACCTCCTCTCGCTCACCTCACCTCCTCTCTCTCGCCTCACCTCCTCTCGCTCGCCTCACCTCCTCTCGCTCCTTGCCTCACCTCCTCTCTCTATCGCCTCAACTCCGCACCTCAAATCACTTTCTTCTCGTCACCTCACATCACCAAACTCCCCACCCCCACACAAGTAGGCACGTGACTGCCCCTCCCCCCATCACGAGACCCGCCCACCCCCACCCGTAGAGGCACGTGACTGCCCCTCCCCCCATCACGAGACCCGCCCACCCCCACCCGTAGAGGCACGTGACTGCCCCTCCCCCCATCACGAGACCCGCCCACCCCCACCCGTAGAGGCACGTGACTGCCCCTCCCCCCATCACGAGACCCGCCCACCCCCACCCGTAGGCACGTGACTGCCCCTCCCCCCATCACGAGACCCGCCCACCCCCACCCGTAGAGGCACGTGACTGCCCCTCCCCCCATCACGAGACCCGCCCACCCGTAGAGGCACGTGACTGCCCCTCCCCCCATCACGAGACCCGCCCACCGCCTCCCCTCCGGTGGTGGGGGGGGCGCGGGGGATCGTTGTCTCTAATTTATCAACAAAGCGCCATCGCCACGCGTGAGCAGCCACTAGAGGACGCCATTGTCAAGACACGCGCCAGCTTCAGCGCTTTTGCATTTAAAGACGTCACACGAGACAGGGGTGTGGGCCAGCAACCACGCCCGGCCGCCTTTGTCTCCCCCCCCTCACCCCCCAGTTTGACCGGTTACGTCTTTGATGGTGTTGGGTAGGGCGCATCCGTGAGCGGGAATCGAACTCGGGTGTCTGTCGGGCGCCTCTCTTCGGATGTGTTTGGCCGTGAATTGTTTTGTAGTTTGTTTTGGCTGCGTGCGAGTCTATGGGTCTCTGTGTGAGTCTATGGGTCTCTATGGGTCTCTGTGTGAGTCTATCGCTCTGTGATTCTGTGGCTGTCTGTGAGTCGATGGCTCTCCGTGTGAGTCTATGGCTCTGTCATTGTGTGGCTCTGTCATTCTGTGGCTCACCGTGTGAGTCTGTCTCTGTGATTGTGGCTCTACGTCTGAGTCTATGGCTCTGTGATTCTGTGGCTCTGGGTGAGTCTGTAGCTCTCTGTGTGAGTCTATGGCTCTGTGATTCTGTGGCTCTCTGTGTGAGTCTGTGGCTCTCTGTGTGAGTCTATGGCTCTGTGATTCTGTGGCTCTCTGTGTGAGTCTGTGTGAGTCTATGTCTCTGTGATTCTGTGGCTCTGTGTGAGTCTGTAGCTCTCCATGTGTGAGTCTATGGCTCTGTGATTCTGTGGCTGTGTGAGTCAATGGCTCTCCGTGTGAGTCTATGGCTCTGTCGTTGTGTGGCTCTGTCATTCTGTGGCTCTCCGTGAGTCTATGGCTCTGTCATTGTGTGGCTCTCTGTGTGAGTCGATGGCTCTCCGTGTGAGTCTATGGCTCTGTCATTGTGTGGCTCTGTCATTCTGTGGCTCACCGTGTGAGTCTGTCTCTGTGATTGTGGCTCTCCGTGTGAGTCTATGGCTCTGTGATTCTGTGGCTCTGGGTGAGTCTGTAGCTCTCTGTGTGAGTCTATGGCTCTGTGATTCTGTGGCTGTGTGAGTCAATGGCTCTCCGTGTGAGTCTATGGCTCTGTCGTTGTGTGGCTCTGTCATTCTGTGGCTCTCCGTGAGTCTATGGCTCTGTCATTGTGTGGCTCTCTGTGTGAGTCGATGGCTCTCCGTGTGAGTCTATGGCTCTGTCATTGTGTGGCTCTGTCATTCTGTGGCTCACCGTGTGAGTCTGTCTCTGTGATTGTGGCTCTCCGTGTGAGTCTATGGCTCTGTGATTCTGTGGCTCTGGGTGAGTCTGTAGCTCTCTGTGTGAGTCTATGGCTCTGTGATTCTGTGTCTCTCTGTGTGAGTCTATGGCTCTGTGATTCTGTGGCTCTCTGTGTGAGTCTGTGGCTCTCTGTGTGAGTCTATGTCTCTGTGATTCTGTGGCTCTCCGTGTGAGTCAATGGCTCTCCGTGTTGCGATCTAAACGTGGTGGTATTTTTATTCACTTTATTTGTTCTATCTACGTGACTTTACTGAAAGAACCAGAGAATATGAATAAGCAGTAAGGCTCTGGGTGAACGGGCAGAACATCACAAAACAACCGACGGATCCTACTAATGTAGTGTGTCGTAGTGTATAATGTAGTACATAGTGTAGTGTATAGTGCAGTGTATAGTAGTATAGTGAAGTGTGTTGTATATGAGCCTTTTCCAAAATTGATATTAACAATATTTGCGTTATTAATATTTTTTTTAACAAACAAAAAAAATAATCAATAAAACCCGTAAGCCAGGCACACGAAAAACCAGATGTCGATCATAAACAGACCATTAAAAAATAAAGAAATAATAAAACTCTCGAGGCGAGGATGTTAGCAGCTATCTGCGAAGATCTCCAGATGAACAAGAGTTTGATGTGCCCTAAAGGAGGTCACGCAGAGGGAAGCCCTCCGCAAGCCAGAAACGAGGACGCCCACGGGTTAAACCATTTATTTTTTTCCTTTGTCATTAAAACAACGGTTCAAATTTAAAATGCAATAACAAGAATAAGCTAAAGTTAGCGGTCTTCGCGCTCACTGCAATCAAGACCAGGCCACCAGATACATCAGTGAATTATTATCCAATAATTAATTCGCTATCAAATGATTTTCACCTTTAATACTTTTACTGTTAAAACAAAGCTTGGAGACAAAATAACGAGTCACATCAAAGGTTATGGAGAAGGAATGAGGCGAACGGGCAAACTTACGAAAGAGTTTAAACAATATCCCAAGCAACCCCGACCACCTTTGTCTCTCTCACCGCGCGGAGAAGCAGGAATTGCACCTTATCACAAGGGGCCATCTGGAAAAGCCAGCCGGGTTTGATGAGGAGACACACCTCACCCCACACACGGCAACCAGGCAAACAAGTTTTAAAGAAAATTGCAATATAACATTAATAATAACGTGTTAACCTTAAACGATATTCCATTATAGAACCTTACAGAACCAAGGGATATGGATTCCAACAATCTGGAAACGGACCTCTTAAACTCAGGATGAAAATTATTTTTCTTTCTAATAACTCCATCATATCAATGCGAACCTCGGTAACCCGAGAGGGGTGTCGGGAGGACGTAGTTACAAACACGAGTCTTGGCGAACATGGGACCAAATTGTATTTGAGAAATATAAAGTCGAAAGTATAAAGAGATAGGTACTCCCGACCACCTTTGTCTCTCCCGAAGAGCGCGAGAGAGGAATTTCACGCCAGGGCAAACAGATCGTTATCGCAGGAGCCATCTGTACACACACACACACGAACTCACACACACAGACCCCGCCCCCCCCCCCCTTTTCCACTGCGCAGAGAGAATTGTCTTTGAATATAACGGTCAGCTGCATTTTCAAAAGTCAGTGAAGTTAAGTCAAGAGTCAAGACAGATCAGCGAGTCAAGACGTCCACAGGACGAGCAGTCGCATGGAGCGGCTGGCTCCAAGCCTCGCTGAGTAGCGAGGATCGCTGAGTCGCGATGTATCAACAAAAGTGAGTCATACAGCAGGGAGGAAACCTGCTGTCAGCGAACCAGCACGGGCGCGTTCGCGCACTTCAACAGAGAGAGCACGTGCGACTCAACTCACTCAACTGAAGAAAAAGCTTGGCCACCCGCCAACAAAGTATCAGCGAATCAGCGCTGAGAGCGCTCGAGCATCTCCACAAAGAAAGCACGTGCAACGTGGCTCAACCAGCAGCGGAAAAGCACGAGCAGCCGCCAACAACTTCAGCAAACCAGTGACCAAGCGCGTGCGACTTGAGTCATACAGCAGTGGAGGAAACCTGCTGTCAGAGAGCCGCCAACAACCTCAACAAAGAGAGCGCGTGCGACTCGGCTCACTCAGCAGAAGAAAAACTTGACCTGTCGCCCGCGAGCGCAGCGTCAGATACTACAGCAGCGGAAAGAGTGCGCACCGGCGCAGCTCATCCAGCAGTGGAGGAAACTGCTGTCAGCGAATCAGCACGGGCGCGTTCGCGCATCTTCAAGGGGAAAGAGCGCGGCCAGCAACGCCAAGCAAGAGCGTGCAGCAGCTCAGCCAGCAGTGGAGAGAAACTGCTATCAGCGAACCAGCACGGGCGCGTTCGCGCATCTTCAAGGAGAGGGAGCGCGCGCCACCAGCGTGCCATCAGCACCAGCATCAGCACCAGCGCGTGCCAACAGCGCGCCACCAGCGTGCCACCAGCACCAGCGCGTGCCAACAGCGTGCCACCAGCGTGCAACAGCGCGCAACTTCGCGTCACCAGGGCTGAGAGGGAAGCGGCCCCGCACTCAACACCCATCGGCGCGAGGACGGCGAGCGTCGTGCTGACTCATCCAGCCAGCGGTGGACAGAAACTGGCAGTCGTTCGTATGCCTCTCCCCCACACTCCCTCCTCACTCCCCCACCGCTACACAATGAACAAACATTTTTTTGACAAGGAAATCAACCTAGGCGTTTGCTCAACGCAAGAAATCAACAACCCTCCCATTAAACATACAAGACTCATGATAACTGCGTCAACTATTAGCTGATAACGAAAAACATCGCCACCCATTGAGTTACGTTGATGAGGCAATCAGAATTATTTCAGTCGAACGCTTTAATTGCATAATCGTTGATGAATCAATGAACGAACATCGCCGTGGTACTGTGCTGAAGATTTCAAGCATAATAACTTCGCATATCAGAATGTATTAAGGATTGGATACGAATCAAAGACCAAGTGCCGTGTTGTGTAACAATTCAAGTATACGAGTTTGCATATTATAAAGTTAAGGTTTGATAGAATAGTTCGCATGTTTTTAATCTCTCTCTCAACAACAGATCGATTGCATTACGCGTCGGGAATTAACCACAGGTGCCGCTATCCAGGTGAAACAACGCAATCGTGATGGTATCATGTCAACGCTGTGTTGAAATTCCAAAATCCCGAGATTGAGTTTTCATATTATCCAAAAATTAAAGTTAGCTAGAAATAAAATTGATTAAAGCAGAAGGTTTGTGTGTGATTCTTCCTGAAATTCTGCATAATATTGTTCTGCGTATGAGATCTGAATCCTGGGGACCTATCATAAGCACACTATCACCACACATAATCCATAACACACATAATTCGTAATGTTCAATCGAGAGTAATCGTATCCTTATTGATAATACGGAATTAAAGAGCAGAGTCGAATCGACTCTCTCTCATTCACGCTCACAACGCCTGCGTCACTGCATACGATTAATTGCGTCATTCCAATTCATAACACAATCCTAGTCACCGAGGCTCGACCTGATAATCCATAACGACCTCCATTATCCTAACCACGCCCACTCGCATAAGTTAATACGGTTATCTCTCGAATCAGCATAATTTATGCGCATAATTACACTAATTAACATAATTTCGGATAAATTATGCAAATTTTAAATTGCATTTAATTTTCATTATTTTAATCAATTTTCATAACACCTATATACAACAAGTGTATATAGTGTATAGTGTAGTATATAGTGTAGTATATATAGTGTGTAGTGTATAGTGTGTAGTGTAGTATATATAGTGTGTAGTGTATAGTGTAGTGTATAGTGTAGTGTAGTATATATATAGGGTAGTGTATAGTGTAGTGTATGGTGTAGTGTATAGTGTAGTGTATAGTGTAGTGTAGTACACTAGTACAGCACACTGGTGGGTTAGCGAGCCAAGCAACAACAGAGCGTAGTATATATAGTATGTAGTGTAGTGTATAGTGTAGTGTATAGTGTAGTGTATAGTAGTGTATAGTGTAGTGTATAGTGTAATGTATAGTGTAGTATATAGTGTAGTGTATAGTGTAGTGTATAGTGTAATGTATAGTGTAGTGTAGTACACTAGTACAGCACACTGGTGGGTTAGCGAGCCAAGCAACAAAATAGTGTAATATGTATAGTGTGTAGTGTATAGTGTATAGTATAGTGTGTAGTGTAGTATATAGTGTAGTATATATAGTGTGTAGTGGAGTGTATAGTGTAGTGTATAGTGTAGTGTATAGTATAGTGTATAGTGTAGTGTATAGTAGTGTATAGTAGTGTAGTGTATAGTGTAGTGTATAGTGTAGTGTATAGTGTAGTGTATAGTATAGTGTATAGTGTAGTATATAGTGTAGTGTATAGTGCAGTGTATAGTGTAGTGTAGTAGACTAATACAGAACACTGGTGGGTTAAATTTCGATTTAAAGCTTTCGAGACTGCAAGGATTCATCTTCTTTGGTTCTTTCGGTAAAGTCACGTAGAATGAGAATAAAATAATAAATTGATAAAATAAAATAACACAATAATATTCTCACGACGTTTCGGCCACAACACAAGCGGCCTTCATCAGGTGAAAGGACGAGACCGCTTGTGTTGTGGCCGAAACGTCGTGAGAATATTATTGTGTTATTTTATCAATTTATTATTTTATTCTCATTCTACGTGACTTTACCGAAAGAACCAAAGAAGACTGGTGGGTTAGCGAACCAAGCAACAACATTTGCACTCTGGATACCGTGACATTTCGCCAGTAATCACAACAACCAGCTTCATCGGGCGACAGCGACAATTGTGCATTTATTTATTTACACAATCTAACCCGGACGATATCGGGTCGCCGAAAACCAACAGCGTCAAACTACGAAAGTGCCGCAGCATCACGGGAGCGGCCGATGAAACCGGCCGGGTTCGGGGAGAAATAAAAAAAACCGGGACGCTGACGGGGCGCACGAAGGCCCACGGCGTTGTACGCGCCATCGTGACGCCGCTCGTCGCCCCGGTAAAACAATAATATAAACACGCGGAACTCCCTCTCGGTGCCGGACGTCGTGACGGACCGTGCCGATGTCGCCGCTCGTCGACCCCCGGCCACGCGAGGGCGAATTTAAATTCTCCCCCCACCACCCCACCCCACCCCCCTCCCCCTGGCTCCCAGTCGTCTCCCGTCCAGCGGCACAACGCCGGGGGAAAGCACTGGGAGGTGAGAGACCTTCGCGAAGACCAAAATAAAATAACAAAAACACTGCTTCCGGTAACGGAGAGCTCTTTCGTAAAACAAAATTCCCACCCCCACCCCCACCCCACCCAAAAAAAAAAGTGAAAAGCCAAACTCGGGGCACCGATTGTAACCGGCACGAGGCAAATATCCCCCAATGCTGAAAAACATCGCTCAGTTGGGATCAAACAACAACAACAACAAATATTCTTGCTTCTTTCGAGGGGGGGGGTTCACCCGCTCGCGAAGCGAAAAGCCCCGGCGTTGCCGCCGGCAACCACGGCAAGGTGGGGCGCGGCAAGGCGGAGCGCGGCAAGGTGGAGCACTCCAAGGTGGAGCACTCCAAGGTGGAGCACTCTCGCTCCTCCCCCCCCCCCCCACCCCGAGCCGCTTCTCAAAAATCTTCCTCCCTCGCCTCGTCGTCATCTTCGTCTGTGAAAACCTGCGGGGGTCGGAATAAATTAGAGAGACAGTGACCGACCCCACCCCCCCCCCCCCACCCACTGGGGTGGCCAGAAGCGGATCGCTCACTCAGCCTAAGCAGGAGCATCGGTGATGTGGGCGGACACTCGCTCGCTCGCCGCTCGCTCGCCGCTCGCTCACCACTCGCTCGCCACCCACCCCTCCTCACCGCGTAGTCGTAGCTTCCAGCTCCGCCGTCTTGGTGCTGAGGCTGCGGTGGCAACCCGTGCAGCCCCTCATCCGCCTCGTTGCCACTCTCCAGCGTTAGCAAGCAGCCACGGTGGCCCTCCGCGTTTCTCCGCGGTTCCTTGAGGAGCGTGGGGGGACCCTCCGTGGGGCCCCAGGGCTCGTGACGACGCTGACGCTGCCGGCGGCGGCGGCGGTAGAGCGGCGGCAGCAGCAGCAGCAGCGTGGCCACCAGGGCGAGGCTCACGCCGAGGATTGTGGCCGGAGCGGCCCAGCCGGCCCGGCCCGCCGCCGCCGCCTTCTCTGCGTGGCACAACAACGATCCCCCGCGTGGCGTCAGCGTGCCGCCGTAACACGACGACGACAACCGTCGCGATGACCACACGCGCCAGGCTAGGTGCGCTTTGAGGCTCGCGGCGCTCACACCCGGGCGTTGCGGGTCGAGGGAGCGAGACGAAGGGACGGACGGAGACAAAGTCTCCCCCGTGAAGGCCCCAGGGGACTGTCGGGGCGGGTGCTGTTAGCGAGTATCAGCAGCTGTGAAGGCCGTGATTGTGACAAACGGGGGGATGGGTGGCCAGAACAGGGACACACACACGGACACACACACACACGCACACACACACACGTACACACACACACGGACACACACGCACACACACACGCACACACACACATACACGCACACACACACACACGCACACACACACGTACACACACGTACAAACACGCACACACGGACACGCACACGGACACACACACACACGCACACACACACGCACACACACACGTACACACACGTACACACACACACGCACACACGGACACGCACACACACGCACACACACACGCACACACACACGTGCATGCACGCACACACGCACACGGACACACACGCACAGACATGCATGCACACGCACACAGACAGACACGCACCAACACACGTGCATGCACACACATACAGACACGCACGCACACACACACATCCACACGCACACGGACAGACATGCACACGCACACGGACAGACACGCACCAACACACACACACACACACACGTACACGGACACGCACACACACGCACACACGTACACGGACACACACACACACCCACACACACGTACACACACAGACACGTACACGCACACACACACACACACGGACACACACACACATGTACACGGACACGGACACACACACACACACACGGACACACACACACACATGGACACACATCCACACACGTACACGGACACACACACACGGACACACACACACACACACGGACACACACACGTACACACACACACACACGCACACGGACACACACACATGCAACATTCAGAGATGCGAACAAACCTGTTCGTGTGTCCAGTTGCCTGTTCGGACCGAAAGTCGTGAGTTCAACCGGCGTGCAACAGACGGCGGTGGTGGCGTCTACATCGGTAGAGCGTGAAGAACCAGTGGCATCTACATCTGTAGAGCGTGAAGAGCCAGTGGCATCTACATCTGTAAAACGTGAAGAACCAGTGGCATCTACATCTGTAGAACGTGAAGAACCAGTGGCATCTACATCGGTAGAACGTGAAGAACCAGTGGGATCTACATCTCCAGAAGTTGAAGAACCAGTGGCATCTACATCTGCTGAACGTGAAGAACCAGTGGCATCTACATCTGTAGAACGTGAAGAACCAGTGGCGTCTACATCGGTAGAACGTGAAGAACCAGTGGCATCTACATCTGCAGAAGGTGAAGAACTAGTGGCATCTACATCTGCTGAACGCGAAGAACCAGTGGCATCTACATCTGTAAAACGTGAAGAACCAGTGGCGTCTACATAGGTAGAACGTGAAGAACCAGTGGCATCTACATTTGTAGAACGTGAAGAACCAGTGGCATCTACATCTGTAGAACGTGAAGAACCAGTGGCGTCTACATCGGTAGAACGTGAAGAACCAGTGGCGTCTACATCGGTAGAACGTGAAGAACCAGTGGCATCTACATCTGCAGAGCGTGAAGAACCAGTGGCATCTACATCTACAAAACGAGAAGAACCAGTGACATTAACATCAACAGAATACGAAAAACCAGTGACATGTACATCTGCAGAACGTAAAGAATCAGTGGCATCTACATCTCCAGAAGGTGAAGAACCAGTGGCATCTACATCTGTAGAACATGAAAAACCAGTGGCATCTACATCTGTAGAACGTGAGGAACCAGTGGCATCTACATCTGTAGAACGTGAAAAACCAGTGGCATCTACATCTGTAGAACGTGAGGAACCAGTGGCATCTACATCTGCAGAAGGTGAAGAACCAGTGGCATCTACATCTGCTGAACGTGAAGATCCAGTGTCATTAACATCTGCGGAACGTGAAGAACCAGTGGCATCTACATCTGCAGAGCGTGAAGAACCAGTGGCATCTACATCTGCAGAACGTGAAGAACCAGTGGCATCTACATCTGCAGAACGTGAAGAATCAGTGTAATCTACATCTGTAGAAGGTGAAGAACCAGTGGCATCTACATCTGCAGAAGAGAATGAGCTTTGGGTCTCTGTGTGAGTCTATGGGTCTCTGTCTGAGTAGTCTATGGGTGTCTGTGTGAGTAGTCTATGGATGTCTGTGTGATGAGTCTATGGGTCTCTGTGTGAGGAGTCTATGGGTGTCTGTGTGAGTAGTCTATGGGTGTCTGTGTGAGTAGTCTATGAGTCTCTGTGTGAGTAGTCTATGGGTCTCTGTGTGAGTAGTCTATGGGTCTCTGTGTGAGTAGTCTATGGGTGTCTGTGTGAGTAGTCTATGGGCAACTGTGTGAGTAGTCTATGGGTGTCTGTGTGAGTAGTCTATGGGTCTCTGTGTGAGCAGTCTATGGGTGTCTGTGTGATGAGTCTATGGGTCTCTGTGTGAGTAGTCTATGGGTGTCTGTGTGAGTAGTCTATGGGTCTCTGTGTGAGTAGTCTATGGGTGTCTGTGTGATGAGTCTATGGGTCTCTGTCTGAGTAGTCTATGGGTGTCTGTGTAAGTAGTCTATGGGTGTCTGTATGATGAGTCTATGGGTCTCTGTGTGAGTAGTCTATGGGTGTCTGTGTGATGAGTCTATGGGTCTCTGTCTGAGTAGTCTATGGGTGTCTGTGTGAGTAGTCTATGGGTGTCTGTGTGAGTAGTCTATGATTCTCTGTGTGAGTAGTCATTGGATCTCTGTGTGAGTAGTCTATGGGTGTCTGTGTGAGTAGTCTATGGGTGTCTGTGTGAGTAGTCTATGGGTGTCTGTGTGAGTAGTCTATGGGTGTCTGTGTGAGTAGTCTATGGGTGTCTGTGTGAGTAGTCTATGAGTCTCTGTGTGAGTAGTCTATGGGTCTCTGTGTTAGTAGTCTATGGGTGTCTGTGTGAGTAGTCTGTGAGTCTCTGTGTGAGTATTCTATGGGTCTCTGTGTGAGTAGTCTATGGGTGTCTGTGTGAGTAGTCTATGGGTATCTGTGTGAGTAGTCTATGGGTGTCTGTGTGAGTAGTCTATGGGTGTCTGTGTGAGTAGTCTATGGGTCTCTGTGTGAGTAGTCTATGGGTGTCTGTGTGAGTAGTCTATGGGCCTCTGTGTGAGTAGTCTATGGGTGTCTGTGTGTGTAGTCTATGGGTCTCTGTGTGAGTAGTCTATGGGTGTCTGTGTGATGAGTCTATGGGTCTCTATGTGAGTAGTCTATGGGTGTCTGTATGAGTAGTCTATGGGTCTCTGTGTGAGTAGTCTATGGGTGTCTGTGTGATGATTCTATGGGTCTCTGTCTGAGTAGTCTATGGGTGTCTGTGTGAGTAGTCTATGGGTGGCTGTGTGATGAGTCTATGGGTCTCTGTGTGAGTAGTCTATGGGTGTCTGTGTGAGTAGTCTATGGGTGTCTGTGTGATGAGTCTATGGGTCTCTGTCTGAGTAGTCTATGGGTGTCTGTGTGAGTAGTCTATGAGTGTCTGTGTGAGTAGTCTATGAGTCTCTGTGTAAGTAGTCTATGGGTTTTGATTTAAAGCTTTCGTGACTGCAGTAATTCATATTCTTAGTTTTTTCGGTAAAGTCACGTTGAAGGGAAACAACAAAATAATAAAAAATATATAAAACAATAAAAAATTCTCACGACGTTTCGACCACAACTCAAACGGTCGTCTTCAGGTGTGTTGGTTTGCATAAATGTATTTTTAAATGGCGCATTTATTTATTTATAAAAAAACGTTAGGGCCACGCGCAACGATTTGGCAGTTTATTTAAGACTAGTCCATCTATATTCTGAAAAGAGGAGGGGGGAGACGAAATTTGTTATAATGTATGCTGTCTGAAAGCCACTGTAAGCGTGAACAATCAATTAAGACCTGAAATGGTTTATCAAATCTTTCCAATGATTGCTAAGTTAGAATACATCTTCTCGGTTGAAATTGTCTCTGTGCTTGTATATGTGGATAGCCTCATGAACGAATCTCTCATGGAAGCCAGATGGCTTACAAAGAACCTCTGTCTTGGAAAAGTCAATGGCATGTGAGCCTACTGAATTAGAACAATGATCTGCCACGGCCGAGGTGTTGGTCCTACCGTGTTTAAGGTCTGCTTTGTGTTCACGAATGCGATCCGAGACATGGCGTTTGGTTTCTCCAATATAACTACTACCACAGAGGCAACTTAGTTTGTAGACACCAGGGTATTGTATGTCCGGAATCACATCTTTTACAGACGGAACCAGATCACGGATTGTATGTAATGTGTTGAAACGGACCTGGATCTTGTGTTTATTCAAGATTTTGGAGATCTTTTTTGTGATCCCCGCAATGTATGGTAAAGTGATGGTTTTGAAAGGCTCCTCAAGAGGGTTCTTCTTCATGGTTTGAGTGATAGCTTTGCGGATTGTATAGTCGGAGTAACCATTAGCCCTAAGAGCTTGGTGTACGTGCTTGAGTTCACTGCTTATGTGTTCCTGGTCGGATATGCATTGGGCTCTATGATACAGAGTCTTTATGAGAGAATTCTTCTGTGATGGATGGTGGTGGGAATCCGGTTTCAGATAAGCATCCGTATGGGTAGCTTTCCTGTAGACAGAGTGGCTCATTGAACCATCAGGTCTCTTTTCAATTAGGACATCCAAAAAAGGTATCTTGCCATCTATTTCGACTTCCATGGTAAATCTGATGGCTGGGTATATGGAATTGATGTGGTCGAAGAATTGGTCTAGAGCAGGCCGGCCATGTGGCCAGATGACAAAAGTGTCATCCACGTACCTCTTCCATACTTCACTTGGAATGGAACTTTCTACAACCAAACTGAGGGCACCCCAATGGGCTCCCCCCTTTCTCCAGTTATAGCTAACATTTTCATGGAGAAATTTGAGACTGACGCCATCCAGACTGCCACTCTGCGCCCAACCTTATGGAAGAGGTACGTGGATGACACTTTTGTCATCTGGCCACATGGCCGGCCTGCTCTAGATCAATTCTTCGACCACATCAATTCCATACACCCAGCCATCAGATTTACCATGGAAGTCGAAATAGACGGCAAGATACCTTTTTTGGATGTCCTAATTAAAAAGAGACCTGATGGTTCAATGAGCCACTCTGTCTACAGGAAAGCTACCCATACGGATGCTTATCTGAAACCGGATTCCCACCACCATCCATCACAGAAGAATTCTCTCATAAAGACTCTGTATCATAGAGCCCAATGCATATCCGACCAGGAACACATAAGCAGTGAACTCAAGCACGTACACCAAGCTCTTAGGGCTAATGGTTACTCCGACTATACAATCCGCAAAGCTATCACTCAAACCATGAAGAAGAACCCTCTTGAGGAGCCTTTCAAAACCATCACTTTACTCTACATTGCGGGGATCACAAAAAAGATCTCCAAAATCTTGAATAAACACAAGATCCAGGTCCGTTTCAACACATTACATAAAATCATTGATCTGGTTCCGTCTGTAAAAGATGTGATTCCGGATATACAATACCCTGGTGTCTACAAACTAAGTTGCCTCTGTGGTAGTAGTTACATTGGAGAAACCAAACGCCATGTCTCGGACCGCATTCGTGAACACAAAGCAGACCTTAAACACGGTAGGACCAACACCTCGGCCGTGGCAGATCATTGTTCTAATTCAGTAGGCTCACATGCCATTGACTTTTCCAAGACAGAGGTTCTTTGTAAGTCATCTGGCTTCCATGAGAGATTCGTTCATGAGGCTATCCACATATACAAGTACAGAGACAATTTCAACCGAGAAGATGGATTCTATCTTAGCAATCATTGGAAAGATTTGATAAACCATTTCAGGTCTTAATTGATTGTTCACGCTTACAGTGGCTTTCAGACAGCATACATTATAAAAAATTTCGTCTCCCCCCTCCTCTTTTCAGAATATAGATGGACTAGTCCTAAATAAACTGCCAAATCGTTGCGCGTGGCGCTATCGGTTTTTTATAAATAAATAAATGCGCCATTTAAAAATACATTTATGCAAACCAACACACCTGAAGACGACCGTTTGAGTTATGGTCGAAACGTCGTGAGAATTTTTTTATTGTTTTATACATATTTTATTATTTTGTTGTTTCCCTTCAACGTGACTTTACCGAAAAAACTAAGAATATGAATTACTGCAGTCACGAAAGCTTTAAATCAAAATTTAATCGCCTCTACGGGGAGGGTTTTCACATAACTTTAAGATCCTTCAACAAACTCCGGGATAAGAAAGCTCAGCTGATCGAGTCTCACACCTTCCTGAAGAGATGCCGCGACTCTGGGGTAATACCAATCGCATTTACACTGACCTCTGCTGCTGTAACTTCTTCTAATGCGAAACGAATTCTTTTCAAAACTAGCTTAGCTCTTATCTCAGAAAAAATCAGACTTATACGCACCGAACTAGATCAGTTAGACAAGACACTCTACAAATCACACTTATCATTGACGGCAACAATGTCCACATCGGATTGGGAACATGTAGACAATATGACTGCCTCTTCAGCTGCTACTGTCGACCAAATGTAAGGAAAACCTGATTTCCAAATTTAACCTCCTCTTCAACAAAAGACCGGACCCACACACCAAAAAGTTAGACGTTAACAAAGTCGTAATTAATCGCAGTAACAGTTCTATTTCCGATGGTCTGAAATCCGTTTTAGCTAAAGGTCTAAACTTTGCAGTCACACCTAAATACATACCAGTTAATGATATAATTGCCCAAGTAGACGTTGCTCTCAGGGGCCTGGGTCACATCGCTGCAGACGTAGCAAGATCTGAAATCGCTGCAACCCTCAAAAACGCTAAGATGCCAGCTAGCAACCTCAGCAAAGATGAGCGTTTTGAATTATATAAATTTAAAAAGAGGAATGATATTGTAGTCCTCTCAGCTGACAAAGGCAATGCTACTGTCATCATGGATAAAATAGAATACAACAACAAAATTAAAGAATTACTCGACGATGGTAGTTATACAAAAATAAAAAGAGATCCCACCAACAGCCTCGTCACACAAACCAACAAAATAATTTCTGATTCAACCGCATTAATTGATCAATCTAAACAGTTTTCGTTGAAACCTTCTGCTGCCAGGCCACCAAGATTATACGGCTTACCAAAAATACATAAAGTAGATACACCCCTTCGTCCCATAGTCTCTACTATCGGCTCCCCCACCCACAAACTAGCTCGTTTTTTGTCTGAAATCCTGCGTCCTTTCACTGGAAAGACCACCTCTGCGGTACAAAATTCTACTCACCTGGTATCGACAATCAAGGGTATTTCCCTTTCCCCAGATGACCTGCTTGTCAATTTTGATGTAGTTTCCTTATTCACCAAGGTTCCTGTACCTGACACCATTGCAATCATTGAAGACTTGGTTCATCAAGGACTAAACACTGAGGTACCCCCCCTGGTGAGACACTGTTTAACCAATACATACTTCACTTGGAATGGAACTTTCTACAAACAAACTGAGGGCAACCCAATGGGCTCCCCCCTTTCTCCAGTTATAGCTAACATTTTCATGGAGAAATTTGAGACTGACGCCATCCAGACTGTCACTCTGCGCCCAACCTTATGGAAGAGGTACGTGGATGACACTTTTGTCATCTGGCCACATGGCCGGCCTGCTCTAGACCAATTCTTCGACCACATCAATTCCATACACCCAGCCATCAGATTTACCATGGAAGTCGAAATAGATGGCAAGATACCTTTTTTGGATGTCCTAATTGAAAAGAGACCTGATGGTTCAATGAGCCACTCTGTCTACAGGAAAGCTACCCATACGGATGCTTATCTGAAACCGGATTCCCACCACCATCCATCACAGAAGAATTCTCTCATAAAGACTCTGTATCATAGAGCCCAATGCATATCCGACCAGGAACACATAAGCAGTGAACTCAAGCACGTACACCAAGCTCTTAGGGCTAATGGTTACTCCGACTATACAATCCGCAAAGCTATCACTCAAACCATGAAGAAGAACCCTCTTGAGGAGCCTTTCAAAACCATCACTTTACCCTACATTGCGGGGATCACAAAAAAGATCTCCAAAATCTTGAATAAACACAAGATCCAGGTCCGTTTCAACACATTACAAAAAATCCGTGATCTGGTTCCGTCTGTAAAAGATGTGATTCCGGACATACAATACCCTGGTGTCTACAAACTAAGTTGCCTCTATGGTAGTAGTCACATTGGAGAAACCAAACGCCATGTCTCGGACCGCATTCGTGAACACAAAGCAGACCTTAAACACGGTAGGACCAACACCTCGGCCGTGGCAGATCATTGTTCTAATTCAGTAGGCTCACATGCCATTGACTTTTCCAAGACAGAGGTTCTTTGTAAGCCATCTGGCTTCCATGAGAGATTCGTTCATGAGGCTATCCACATATACAAGCACAGAGACAATTTCAACAGAGAAGATGGATTCTATCTTAGCAATCATTGGAAAGATTTGATAAACCATGTCAGGTCTTAATTGATTGTTCACGCTTACAGTGGCTTTCAGACAGCATACATTATAAAAAATTTCGTCTCCCCCCTCCTCTTTTTAGAATATAGATGGACTAGTCCTAAATAAACTGCCAAATCGTTGCGCGTGGCGCTAACGTTTTTTTAAATAAATAAATGCGCCGTTTAAAAATAAATATATGCAAACCAACACACCTGAAGACGACCGTTTGAGTTATGGTCGAAACGTCGTGAGAATTTTATATTGCTTTATATATATTTTATTATTTTGTTGTTTCCCTTCAACGTGACTTTACCGAAAAAACTAAGAATATAGTCTATGGGTCTCTGTGTGAGCAGTCTATGGGTGTCTTTGTGAGTAGTCTATGGGTGTCTGTGTGAGTAGTCTATGGGTGTCTTTGTGAGTAGTCTATGGGTGTCTGTGTGAGTAGTCTATGGGTCTCTGTGTGAGTAGTCTATGGGTGTCTGTGTGAGTAGTCTATGGGCCTCTGTGTGAGTAGTCTATGGGTGTCCGTGTGAGTAGTCTATGGGTCTTTGTGTGAGTAGTCTATGGGTGTCTGTGTGATGAGTCTATGGATCTCTGTGTGAGTAGTATATGGGTGTATGTGTGTTTAGTCTATGGGTGTCTGTGTGGTGAGTCTATAGGTCTCTGTGTGATGAGTCTATGGGTCTCTGTGTGAGTAGTCTATGGGTGTCTGCGTGATGAGTCTATGGGTGTCTGTGTGAGTAGTCTATGGGTCTCTACGTGAATAGTCTATGGGCCTCTGTGTGAGTAGTCTATGGGTGTCTGTGTGAGTCTATGGGTCTCTGTGTGATGAGTCTATGGGTCTCTGTGTAAGTAGTCTATGGGTGTCTGTGTGAGTAATCTATGGGTCTCTGTGTGAGTAGTCTATGGGTGTCTGTGTGAGTAGTCTATGGGTCTCTGCGTGAGTAGTCTATGGGTCTCTGCGTGAGTATTCTATGGGCCTCTGTGTGAGTAGTCTATGGGTGTCTGTGTGAGTCTATGGGTCTCTGTGTGAGTAGTCTATGGGTCTCTGTGTGAGTAGTCTATGGGTGTCTGCATGAGTAGTCTATGGGTGTCTGTGTGATGAGTCTATGGGTGTCTGTGTGAGTAGTCTATGGGTCTCTGTGTGAGTAGTCTATGGGTCTCTGTGTGAGTAGTCTATGGGTCTCTGTGTGAGTAGTCTATAGGTCTCTGTGTGAGTAGTCTATGGGTCTCTGTGTGAGTAGTCTATGGGTCTCTGTGTGAGTAGTCTATGGGTCTCTGTGTGAGTAGTCTATGGGTCTATGTGTGATGAGTCTATGGGTCTCTGTGTGATGAGTCTACGGGTCTCTGCGTGAGTAGTCTATGGGTGTCTGTGTGAGTAGTCTATGGGTCTCTGCGTGAGTAGTCTATGGGTCTCTGCGTGAGTAGTCTATGGCTCTCTGCGTGATGAGTCTATGGGTGTCTGTGTGGTGAGTCTATGGGTCTCTGCGTGAGTAGTCTATGGGTCTCTGTGTGAGTAGTCTATGGGTCTCTGCGTGAGTAGTCTATGGGTCTCTGCGTGGGGCAGTGCCAATCCTCACCGATGACAGAGAGGCTGACCCTCCCCTCGTAGTTGCCGTGGGGGAAGGTGGCCACGTGGCAGAGGAAGAGGCCCCCGTCGCCAGCCCGCACGTCCAGCAGCTCCAGCGAAACGTCGCCGGGAGGCCCCCCAACGCGGAACCGCAGTCGGCCCGCGAGGGACGAGTTGGAGTACGCCGTGCCGTGCAGCGGGCTGAGTGCGGCCAAATTGGCCCCCGCCCAGACGTTGCCACGGGAGGCCTTCAGCCAGTTGGCCTGCACCACCACCACGGCCGCACCCCACAGGACGCAGCGCAGCACCGCCACCTTCTGGCCGACCACCGCCGTGACCTGGCCGTCCGTGTCGACACCCACACGAGGGGCTGGGTGGGAAGACAACACAGAGACCCATAGACTACTCATAGAGACCCATAGACTACTCACGCAGAGTCCCATAGACGACTCAGAGACCCACAAGACTACCCACGCAGAGATCCATAGAGTACTCATAGAGACCCATAGACTATCTTCTTTGGTAATTTCGATAAAGTCACGTAGAATGAGAATAAAATAATAAATTGATAAAATAACACAATAATATTCTTACGACGTATCGGCCACAACACAAGCGGCCATCATCAGGTGAAGGGACGAGACTGTCTGGAGGACAGCGCTGGTCTGAGCGTGGCTGTGTTCGCTCCAGCGCTGTCCTCGTGTTCGCTGAAGCGCTGTCCTCCAGACAGTCTCGTCCCTTCACCTGATGAAGACCGCTTGTGTTGTGGCCGAAACGTCGTGAGAATATGATTGTGTTATTTTATTTTATCAATTTATTTTATTCTCATTCTACGTGGTGACTTTACCGAAAGAACCAAAGATGAATCCTTGCAGTCACGAAAGCTTTAAATCGAAATCCATAGACTACTCATAGAAACTCATAGACTACTCACGCAGAGTCCCATAGACCACTCAGAGACCCACAAGACTACTCACACAGAGACCCATAGACCACTCATAGAGATCCACAAGACTACTCACACAGAGACCCACTTCACACGCACAAAAATACCTCTCACTCATTCACCCAGCCACCCACTCACCCACGGTGCTGTGTGGTGGAGGGACGGAGACACACGACAGTGGAGACCACTCCCCTGCCTTCCACCGTGGCAAGTCGGCTACCATTCTCATGCGGACGCAGTACTCATCCTCGCGTCCCGGCAGAAGCATCATTCGGTGTTGGTACCGGCATCCGATGAAGCGCTCCTGGCAGTAAGCATCATCATCATCATCAGTAGTAGCAGCAGTAGTAGTAGCAGAAACAGCATCATCATCAGTAGTAGTAGCATCATCAGTAGTAGTGTCATTGGTAGTATCATCATCATCAGTAGCAGCATCGCCACCCACCCACTCAACCACGCACATCTCCCGCCACAACCTCCCGACCCCCGTCACAACTCCCGCAATCTCTCACCGTGAGTTGAACGCCGCCTCTTGTCGAAATGTCAACCTGATGGTGGAACTTCACGTCGTGCGACACCAGCGCCCTCCACCCCCGCCCGACGGAGACCAACAACGACAGCTTCCGCACCTCTGGCTCTCCGTCGACCACCGCCTCCAACTCCCCAGCCACCCCAGGACCACCGTCATCACGGCGGTCATCGTCACCGCCGTCACGGTCATCGTCATCGCCGTCGTCGTTGTCGCTGTAGCCATCATCGTCGTTGTCTTCATCGTCACCCACAACACCGCACTCCTCATCCTCACCACCATCGCCCTCCTCCTCCTCCTCCCCCCGCGTCAGTTTGTCGAGCCTCAGGGTGAACGACGGAGCGCTGAGCACAGCTGAGACACGGGAGAGGGGGGGTCATGGCGAGGGATGTTTGTGTGATCTCTCCCTGTCCTACAGAGTCTGTGAGTGGAGTTTGTGTGATCTCCCCCTGTCCTACAGAGTGAGTGGACTTTGTGTGATCTCCCCCTGTTCTACAGTGTGAGTGGAGTTTGTGTGATCTCCCCCTGTTCTACAGAGTGTGTGAGTGGAGTTTGTGTGATCTCCCCCTGTCCTACAGAGTGTGTGGAGTTTGTGTGATCTCCCCCTGTCCTACAGAGCGAGTGGAGTTTGTGTGATCTCCCCCTGTCCTACAGAGTGAGTGAGTGGAGTTTGTGTGATCTCCCCCTGTTCTACAGAGTGAGTGTGAGTGGAGTTTGTATGATCTCCCTGTTCTACAGAGTGAGTGGAGTTTGTGTGATCTCCCCCTGTCCTACAGAGTGAGTGGAGTTTGTGTGATCTCCCCCTGTCCTACAGAGTGAGTGGAGTTTGTGTGATCTCCCCCAGTTCTACAGTGTGAGCGGAGTTTGTGTGATCTCCCCCTGTTCTACAGAGTGAGCGAATGGAGTTTGTGTGATCTCTCCCTGCCCTACAGAGTGTGTGGAGTTTGTGTGATCTCCCCCTGTCCTACAGAGCGAGTGAGTTTGTGTGATCTCCTCCTGTCCTACAGAGTGAGTGGAGTTTGTATGATCTCCCCCTGTTCTACAGAGTGTGTGAGTGGAGTTTGTGTGATCTCTCCCTTTCTTACAGAGTGAGTGAGTGGACTTTGTGTGATCTCCCCCTGTCCTACAGAGCGAGTGGAGTTTGTGTGATCTCCCCCTGTCCTACAGAGTGAGTGAGTGGAGTTTGTGTGATCTCCCCCTGTTCTACAGAGTGAGTGTGAGTGGAGTTTGTATGATCTCCCTGTTCTACAGAGTGAGTGGAGTTTGTGTGATCTCCCCCTGTCCTACAGAGTGAGTGGAGTTTGTGTGATCTCCCCCTGTCCTACAGAGTGAGTGGAGTTTGTGTGATCTCCCCCTGTTCTACAGTGTGAGCGGAGTTTGTGTGATCTCCCCCTGTTCTACAGAGTGAGCGAATGGAGTTTGTGTGATCTCTCCCTGCCCTACAGAGTGTGTGGAGTTTGTGTGATCTCCCCCTGTCCTACAGAGCGAGTGAGTTTGTGTGATCTCCTCCTGTCCTACAGAGTGAGTGGAGTTTGTGTGATCTCCCCCTGTCCTACAGAGTGAGTGGAGTTTGTATGATCTCCCCCTGTTCTACAGAGTGTGTGAGTGGAGTTTGTGTGATCTCTCCCTTTCTTACAGAGTGAGTGAGTGGACTTTGTGTGATCTCCCCCTGTCCTACAGAGTGAGTGGAGTTTGTGTGATCTCCCCCTGTTCTACAGAGTGAGTGAGTGGAGTTTGTGTGATCTCCCCCTGTCCTACAGAGTGAGTGAGTGGAGTTTGTGTGATCTCCCCCTATTCTGCAGAGTGTGTGAGTGGAGTTTGTGTGATCTCTCCCTTTCTTACAGAGTGAGTGAGTGGACTTTGTGTGATCTCCCCCTGTCCTACAGAGTGAGTGGAGTTTGTGTGATCTCCCCTTGTTCTACAGAGTGAGTGGAGTTTGTATGATCACCCCCTGTTCTACAGAGTAAGTGGAGTTTGTGTGATCTCCCCATGTTCTACAGAGTGTGTGAGTGGAGTTTGTGTGATCTCCCCCTGTCCTACAGAGTGAGTGAGTGGAGTTTGTATGATCACCCCCTGTCCTACAGAGTGAGTGAATGGACTTTGTGTGATCTCCCCCTGTTTTATAGAGTGAGTGGAGTTTGTGTGATCTCCCCCTGTCCTACAGAGTGAGTGGAGTTTATGTGATTTCCCCCTGTCCTACAGAGTGAGTGAGTGGAGTTTGTGTGATCTCTCCCTGTTCTACAGTGTGTGAGTGGAGTTTGTGTGATCTCCCCCTGTCCTACAGAGTGTGTGGAGTTTGTGTGATCTCCCCCTGTTCTACAGTGTGAGTGGAGTTTGTGATCTCCCCCTGTCCTACAGAGTGTGTGGAGTTTGTGTGATCTCCCCCTGTCCTACAGAGTGAGTGGAGTTTGTGTGATCTCCCCCTGTTCTACAGAGTGTGTGAGTGGAGTTTGTGTGATCTCCCCCTGTCCTACAGAGTGTGTGAGTGGAGTTTGTGTGATCTCCCCCTGTCCTACAGAGCGAGTGGAGTTTATGTGATCTCCCCCTGTCCTACAGAGTGAGTGTGTGGAGTTTGTGTGATCTCCCCCTGTCCTACAGAGTGAGTGGAGTTTGTGTGATCTCCCCCTGTCCTACAGAGTGAGTGAGTGGAGTTTGTGTGATCTCCCCCTGTCCTACAGAGTGAGTGGAGTTTGTGTGATCTCCCCCTGTCCTACAGAGCGAGTGGAGTTTATGTGATCTCCCCCTGTTCTACAGAGTGAGTGGAGTTTGTGTGATCTCCCCCTGTCCTACAGAGTGAGTGGAGTTTGTGTGATCTCCCCCTGTCCTACAGAGTGAGTGAGTGGAGTTTGTGTGATCTCCCCCTGTCCTACAGAGTGAGTGGAGTTTGTGTGATCTCCCCCTGTCCTACAGAGTGAGTGGAGTTTGTGTGATCTCCCCCTGTCCTACAGAGTGAGTGGAGTTTGTGTGATCTCCCCCTGTCCTACAGAGTGAGTGGAGTTTGTGTGATCTCCCCCTGTCCTACAGAGTGAGTGGAGTTTGTGTGATCTCCCCCTGTCCTACAGAGTGAGTGGAGTTTGTGTGATCTCCCCCTGTCCTACAGAGTGAGTGAGTGGAGTTTGTGTGATCTCTCCCTGTCCTACAGAGTGAGTGAGTGGAGTTTGTGTGATCTCCCCCTGTCCTACAGAGTGACTGGAGTTTGTGTGATCTCCCCCTGTCCTACAGAGTGAGTGGAGTTTGTGTGATCTCCCCCTGTCCTACAGAGTGAGTGGAGTTTGTGTGATCTCCCCCTGTCCTACAGTGAGTGAATGAGTGAGTGGAGTTTGTATGATCTCCCCCTGTCCTACAAAGTGAGTGAGTGGAGTTTGTGTGATCTCCCCCTGTCCTACAGAGTGAGTGGAGTTTGTGTGATCTCCCCTTGTTCTACAGAGTGAGTGGAGTTTGTATGATCACCCCCTGTTCTACAGAGTAAGTGGAGTTTGTGTGATCTCCCCCTGTTCTACAGAGTGTGTGAGTGGAGTTTGTGTGATCTCCCCCTGTCCTACAGAGTGAGTGAGTGGAGTTTGTATGATCACCCCCTGTCCTACAGAGTGAGTGAATGGACTTTGTGTGATCTGCCCCTGTTTTATAGAGTGAGTGGAGTTTGTGTGATCTCCCCCTGTCCTACAGAGTGAGTGGAGTTTATGTGATCTCCCCCTGTCCTACAGAGTGAGTGAGTGGAGTTTGTGCGATCTCTCCCTGTTCTACAGTGTGTGAGTGGAGTTTGTGTGATCTCCCCCTGTCCTACAGAGTGTGTGGAGTTTGTGTGATCTCCCCCTGTTCTACAGTGTGAGTGGAGTTTGTGATCTCCCCCTGTCCTACAGAGTGTGTGGAGTTTGTGTGATCTCCCCCTGTCCTACAGAGTGAGTGGAGTTTGTGCGATCTCCCCCTGTTCTACAGAGTGTGTGAGTGGAGTTTGTGTGATCTCCCCCTGTCCTACAGAGTGTGTGAGTGGAGTTTGTGTGATCTCCCCCTGTCCTACAGAGCGAGTGGAGTTTGTGTGATCTCCCCCTGTCCTACAGAGTGAGTGTGTGGAGTTTGTGTGATCTCCCCCTGTTCTACAGAGTGAGTGGAGTTTGTGTGATCTCCCCCTGTCCTACAGAGTGAGTGGAGTTTGTGTGATCTCCCCCTGTCCTACAGAGTGAGTGAGTGGAGTTTGTGTGAACTCCCCCTGTCCTACAGAGTGAGTGAGTGGAGTTTGTGTGATCTCCCCCTGTCCTACAGAGTGAGTGAGTGGAGTTTGTGTGATCTCCCCCTGTTCTACAGAGTGAGTGTGAGTGGAGTTTGTATGATCTCCCTGTTCTACAGAGTGCGTGGAGTTTGTGTGATCTCCCCCTGTCCTACAGAGTGAGTGGAGTTTGTGTGATCTCCCCCTGTCCTACAGAGTGAGTGGAGTTTGTGTGATCTCCCCCTGTTCTACAGTGTGAGTGGAGTTTGTGTGATCTCCCCCTGTTCTACAGAGTGAGCGAATGGAGTTTGTGTGATCTCTCCTTGCCCTACAGAGTGTGTGGAGTTTGTGTGATCTCCCCCTGTCCTACAGAGCGAGTGAGTTTGTGTGATCTCCTCCTGTCCTACAGAGTGAGTGGAGTTTGTGTGATCTCCCCCTGTCCTACAGAGTGAGTGGAGTTTGTATGATCTCCCCCTGTCCTACAGAGTGAGTGGAGTTTGTGTGATCTCCCCCTGTCCTACAGAGTGAGTGGAGTTTGTGTGATCTCCCCATGTCCTACAGTGAGTGAATGAGTGAGTGGAGTTTGTATGATCTCCCCCTGTCCTACAGAGTGAGTGAGTGGAGTTTGTGTGATCTCCCCCTGTGCTACAGAGTGAGTGAGTGGAGTTTGTGTGATCTCCCCCTGTCCTACAGAGCGAGTGGAGTTTGTGTGATCTCCCCCTGTCCTACAGAGTGAGTGTGTGGAGTTTGTGTGATCTCCCCCTGTTCTACAGAGTGAGTGAGTGGAGTTTGTGTGATCTCCCCCTGTCCTACAGAGTGAGTGGAGTTTGTGTGATCTCCCCCTGTCCTACAGAGTGAGTGAGTGGAGTTTGTGTGAACTCCCCCTGTCCTACAGAGTGAGTGAGTGGAGTTTGTGTGATCTCCCCCTGTCCTACAGAGTGAGTGAGTGGAGTTTGTGTGATCTCCCCCTGTTCTACAGAGTGAGTGTGAGTGGAGTTTGTATGATCTCCCTGTTCTACAGAGTGCGTGGAGTTTGTGTGATCTCCCCCTGTCCTACAGAGTGAGTGGAGTTTGTGTGATCTCCCCCTGTCCTACAGAGTGAGTGGAGTGTGTGTGATCTCCCCCTGTTCTACAGTGTGAGTGGAGTTTGTGTGATCTCCCCCTGTTCTACAGAGTGAGCGAATGGAGTTTGTGTGATCTCTCCCTGCCCTACAGAGTGTGTGGAGTTTGTGTGATCTCCCCCTGTCCTACAGAGCGAGTGAGTTTGTGTGATCTCCTCCTGTCCTATAGAGTGAGTGGAGTT
The DNA here is from genome assembly GCF_048934315.1 of Petromyzon marinus. Classification (NCBI taxonomy): domain Eukaryota; kingdom Metazoa; phylum Chordata; class Hyperoartia; order Petromyzontiformes; family Petromyzontidae; genus Petromyzon; species Petromyzon marinus. Next base: position 167,968 of record NW_027422983.1, on the reverse strand, counting down.
TGTGTGATCTCCCCCTGTCCTACAGAGTGAGTGGAGTTTGTATGATCTCCCCCTGTCCTACAGAGTGAGTGGAGTTTGTGTGATCTCCCCCTGTACTACAGAGTGAGTGGAGTTTGTGTGATCTCCCCCTGTCCTACAGTGAGTGAATGAGTGAGTGGAGTTTGTGTGAACTCCCCCTGTCCTACAGAGTGAGTGAGTGGAGTTTGTGTGATCTCCCCCTGTCCTACAGAGTGAGTGAGTGGAGTTTGTGTGATCTCCCCCTGTTCTACAGAGTGAGTGTGAGTGGAGTTTGTATGATCTCCCTGTTCTACAGAGTGCGTGGAGTTTGTGTGATCTCCCCCTGTCCTACAGAGTGAGTGGAGTTTGTGTGATCTCCCCCTGTCCTACAGAGTGAGTGGAGTTTGTGTGATCTCCCCCTGTTCTACAGTGTGAGTGGAGTTTGTGTGATCTCCCCCTGTCCTACAGAGTGAGTGGAGTTTGTGTGATCTCCCCCTGTTCTACAGTGTGAGTGGAGTTTGTGTGATCTCCCCCTGTCCTACAGAGTGAGTGTGTGGAGTTTGTGTGATCTCCCCCTGTTCTACAGAGTGAGTGGAGTTTGTGTGATCTCCCCCTGTCCTACAGAGTGAGTGGAGTTTGTGTGATCTCCCCCTGTCCTACAGAGTGAGTGAGTGGAGTTTGTGTGAACTCCCCCTGTCCTACAGAGTGAGTGAGTGGAGTTTGTGTGATCTCCCCCTGTCCTACAGAGTGAGTGAGTGGAGTTTGTGTGATCTCCCCCTGTTCTACAGAGTGAGTGTGAGTGGAGTTTGTATGATCTCCCTGTTCTACAGAGTGCGTGGAGTTTGTGTGATCTCCCCCTGTCCTACAGAGTGAGTGGAGTTTGTGTGATCTCCCCCTGTCCTACAGAGTGAGTGGAGTGTGTGTGATCTCCCCCTGTTCTACAGTGTGAGTGGAGTTTGTGTGATCTCCCCCTGTTCTACAGAGTGAGCGAATGGAGTTTGTGTGATCTCTCCCTGCCCTACAGAGTGTGTGGAGTTTGTGTGATCTCCCCCTGTCCTACAGAGCGAGTGAGTTTGTGTGATCTCCTCCTGTCCTATAGAGTGAGTGGAGTTTGTGTGATCTCCCCCTGTCCTACAGAGTGAGTGGAGTTTGTATGATCTCCCCCTGTCCTACAGAGTGAGTGGAGTTTGTGTGATCTCCCCCTGTACTACAGAGTGAGTGGAGTTTGTGTGATCTCCCCCTGTCCTACAGTGAGTGAATGAGTGAGTGGAGTTTGTGTGAACTCCCCCTGTCCTACAGAGTGAGTGAGTGGAGTTTGTGTGATCTCCCCCTGTCCTACAGAGTGAGTGAGTGGAGTTTGTGTGATCTCCCCCTGTTCTACAGAGTGAGTGTGAGTGGAGTTTGTATGATCTCCCTGTTCTACAGAGTGCGTGGAGTTTGTGTGATCTCCCCCTGTCCTACAGAGTGAGTGGAGTTTGTGTGATCTCCCCCTGTCCTACAGAGTGAGTGGAGTTTGTGTGATCTCCCCCTGTTCTACAGTGTGAGTGGAGTTTGTGTGATCTCCCCCTGTTCTACAGAGTGAGCGAATGGAGTTTGTGTGATCTCTCCCTGCCCTACAGAGTGTGTGGAGTTTGTGTGATCTCCCCCTGTCCTACAGAGCGAGTGAGTTTGTGTGATCTCCTCCTGTCCTACAGAGTGAGTGGAGTTTGTGTGATCTCCCCCTGTCCTACAGAGTGAGTGGAGTTTGTATGATCTCCCCCTGTCCTACAGAGTGAGTGGAGTTTGTGTGATCTCCCCCTGTACTACAGAGTGAGTGGAGTTTGTGTGATCTCCCCCTGTCCTACAGTGAGTGAATGAGTGAGTGGAGTTTGTATGATCTCCCCCTGTCCTACAGAGTGAGTGAGTGGAGTTTGTGTGATCTCCCCCTGTGCTACAGAGTGAGTGAGTGGAGTTTGTGTGATCTCCCCCTGTCCTACAGAGTGAGTGGAGTTTGTGTGATCTCCCCCTGTCCTACAGAGTGAGTGAGTGGAGTTTGTGTGATCTCCCCCTGTGCTACAGAGTGAGTGAGTGGAGTTTGTGTGATCTCCCCCTGTCCTACAGAGTGAGTGAGTAGAGTTTGTTTGATCTCCCCTTGTGAGCCAAAGACACACACACAGGCAGAAAGAGTCACAGACATACACAGCGACACACACAGACAAAGATGACAAAGATCCTCCGTGTAGCCTGAAAAAGACCGTTGGGGCAAGTGCTGTTAGTGAGCACCAGACAGACACGGACAAAGAGAGACACAGAGAGAGAGACACAGAGAGACACACACACACAGAGACACAGAGAGAGAGACACAGAGAGACACACACACAGAGACACAGAGAGAGACACACACAGAGACACAGAGAGAGAGACACAGGCATGTACAATCTCGTGCCACTCACTTTCCATCAAGGGCAGGACCACAACGGCGACCCAGCGTGAGGATCGCGACGGCGAGGATGAGAAGGAGAATCTCACACGGAGGAGGAAGCGGTCACCGGGATCGTCCAGCGCCGAGGAGACGTCGCACCGTGTCTCCGTTGTGGCAGCGCAGACGGTCTGCCAGCGGGCTCGTCTGAAGCTGCGCAGACAGAGACACAGGGAGGAGTGGTGAGGGTGGTGAGGAGCCAGTGGGTGAGAGAGACGTGTGTGTGTGTGAGTGAGTGGGTTGGTGGATGAGTGGGTTGGTGAGTGAGTGGGTGAGTGGGTTGGTGAGTGGGTGAATGGGTTGGTGAGTGAGTGGGTGAATGGGTGAGTGGATGATTGAGTGGGTGAGTGAGTGGGTTGGTGAGTGAGTGGGTTGGTGAGTGGGTTGGTGAGTGAGTGGGTGGGTGAGTGGGTTGGTGAGTGAGTGGGTAAGTTGGTTGGTGAGTGAGTGGGTGAGTGGGTTGGTGAGTGAGTGGGTGAATGAGTGGGTTGGTGAGTGAGTGGCTGAGTGAGTGAGCATCTCACAGTTTGCTCTGAACTCTGTATGTAACATTCAGGAACGTTGAGTTGGTCGTGGTCGTGGTGGTCGAGTTGATGGTTAAAGGATCAACAAGTGGGGGTCTATCCCCTCCATCCCCACTGGGAGCCACTTCAACGGGGTCCCAGCAAAGCGTCGCCAGGAGGTCTCGAGACTCCAAACGAACATTCAGTGGGAACAGCGGAGCTGGGCAGATGGGGAAAAAACACTCAAGAGTGCGCTAACCACTGCACCACCACTCCTCACACACACACAGTGCGCTAACCACTGCACCACCACTCCCCACACACTCACACACAGTGCGCTAACCACTGCACCACCACTCCTCACACACACACAGTGCGCTAACCACTGCACCACCACTCCCCACACACTCACACACAGTGCGCTAACCACTGCACCACCACTCCTCACTCACACACACGGTGCGCTAACCACTGCACCACCACTCCTCACACACACACACAGTGCGCTAACCACTGCACCACCACTCCCCACTCACACACACAGTGTGCTAACCACTGCACCACCACTCCCCACACAATCACACAACCTGGCACCCGATTTATCGACCACCTCGGGCTCTGCTCACCGTGGCTGCTGCACGTGACGGGGTGGTGGTGGAGGAGGAGGAGAGGCAGGATGAAGGGGAAGAGTAGGCCAAGTTTGTAGAGTTTCGACATCGCCATTAACCCCACACGCAGCCACGCACCCGCCTCACCCAAGTCACGTGCTGAGGAAATCGATTCAAGGTTAAATTAAAAACTCGGATCGATTCCTGTGGGGATAACAAATGCGAATCGATAGTGGTCAAAAATGTAGCCGATGGCATCGATCCACATTGGGACTGCATTGGAATTGACGTTGGTCGTGAGTGTAAAATGGAATCGAATACATTTTCGATAACATGGGAATTGATTATGGCGATTTGTTCTAATAACATAGGAATCGATCTAGCTAGGGATTTAAAGCGCATAAAATCGAATCCCATTGGGATACCTACCATGAGAATCGATTGTGTTAGAAAAGGAGAGCGTTTAGAATCGATTCCTATTGAGAATGAATCAGAATCAGAAAGGGTTTTATTCGCCATGAAAGTTCACACCGACACGGAATTTACTTTGGCAGGATGGTGCATACATTCAACATATAGGAATCTAAAATCTTAAATAAGTTTTAAACAAGTCTTACTATAATAATAAGGGTTAAAAGTCTAACTAACGCCAAGGGGCTGAATTATATAAAATTGAATAAATATCGAATATAAAATAGCTTTAAGATATAATTTAAAAATAAAAAATACAAATAGGTTAACATAGTTAATATCGGCAAGGTGTCATTATGTAGATAAAATGTTAAAATCAGTGTTAGCCCTTGGCCTCGTTTAACAGGCCAGCAGCAGATGGGAAGAAACTGTTTTTATGGCGTGAGGTTTTGGTCCTGATGGACCGAAGCCTTCTGCCGGAGGGGAGTAGCTGAAACAGAGAGTGTCCAGGGTGGGAGAAATCGGCCACAATCTTCCTCACTCGCCTCATGGACCTTGTCGTGTGCAGGTCCTCGAGGGTTGGTAGATTGCAGGCAATTACCTTCTCAGCAGTGTGGATGATACGCTGCAGTCTGCTCTTGTCCTTGGCAGTGGCAGCAGCATACCAGACGGTTATGGAGGAGGTGAGGATGGATTCAATGATCGCTGTATAGAATTGCACCATCATTGTCTTTGGCAGGTTGAATTTCTTCAGCTGCCGTAGAAAGTACATCCTCTGTTGAGCTTTCTTGGTGAGGGAGCTGATGTTCAATTCCCACTTAAGGTCCCGGGAGAGAATAGTGCCCAGGAAGCGGAAGGACTCTACAATTTTGACTGGGGAGTTTAACAGGGTGATGGGGGTGAGTGGTGCTGTATTCTTCCTGAAGTCCAAAACCATCTCAACTGTCTTTAGAGCATTTAGCTCTAAGTTGTTCTGGCTACACCAGGTCACCAGATTGTCAGCTTCCCACCTATAGTCAGACTCATCCCCACCAGAGATCAGCCCAATGAGGCTGGTGTCATCCGCAAACTTCAATAGTTTGACGGACAAATGATTGGAGGTGCAGCTGTTGGTATACAGGGAGAAGAGCAGAGGGGAAAGGACGCAGCCCTGAGGAGTTCCGGTGCTGATGGACCTGGAGTCAGAGACTTGTGTTCCCAGCTTAACGCACTGCTTCCTGTCAGACAGGAAGTCTGTGATCCATTTACAGGTGGTGTATGGCACGTTCAGCTGGAAGAGCTTGTCCTGAAGCAGGGCAGGGATGATGGTGTTGAAGGCAGAGCTGAAGTCCACAAACAGGATCCTGGCGTAGGATGCTGGGGCGTCCAGATGCTGTAGGGTGAAGTGGAGGGCCATGTTAACTGTATCGTCCACAGACCTGTTGGCTCTGTAGGCAAACTGAAGGGGGTCCAGGAGAGGGTCTGTGATGGCTTTGAGGTGTGCCAGGACCAGGCGCTCAAAAGACTTCATTACCACAGATGTAAGGGCGACCGGTCTGTAATCATTTAGTCCTGTTGGCCTTAGCTTTTTGGGCACAGGGATGATGGTGGAGGACTTGAGACAGGCTGGTACATGGCATGTCTCCAGGGAGGTGTTAAAGATGTTGGTGAACACCGGAGACAGCTGGTCAGCGCAGTGCCTGAGGGTGGCTGGAGAGACAGAGTCTGGCCCGGCTGCTTTGCGTGGATTCTGCCTCTTGAAAAGTCTATTAACTTCTCCCTCCTGAAGGGAGATAGTCGTCTCTGTAGTATTGGTGGGGGATGGGGCCTCTTGGGTCGGAAGGGGTGGTTCAGGACAGTCCAATTGTCTTTCAAATCTACAGTAGAACTCGTTCAGGTCGTTGGCTAGGCGGGAGTCGTTAGTGGTGTGGGGGGCTCTGGGTTTGTAGTTGGTGATCTGCCTGAGCCCTCTCCAGACAGAAGCAGCGTCTTTTGTAGAGAACTGGTGTTTTAGTCTCTCTGAGTACAGTCGTTTAGCCTCTCTCACCGCTTTGCTAAACCTGTTGTTCGACTCCTTGAATCTGTCTCTATCTCCACTCCTAAATGCTTCCTCCTTCTCCAACCTCAACCTTCTGAGCTTTGCTGAGAACCAGGGCTTATTGTTGTTAAAGTTCACCCTGGTACGTGTTGGGATACAGCAGTCCTCACAGAAGCTGATGTAGGACGTCACAGCCTCTGTGAGTTCATCCAGACTATTGGTAGCAGTCGTGAACATATCCCAGTCAGTACAATCTAAGCACGCCCGCAAATCTTCCACAGCCTCACTGGTCCACTGTTTAGATGTCCTCACAGCAGGTTTACAGAGTTTTAGTTTCTGCCTGTATGCAGGAATCAGGTGGACCATGGCATGGTCAGTGTCCTAGTGCTGCTCGGGGGACGGCGTGGTAGGCTCTACTGACTGTAGTGTAGCAGTGATCCAGAGTGTTCCCTTCTCTGGTTGGGCATTTAATGAATTGTATGTATTTGGGGAGTTCGTGGCTGAGATTACCTTTGTTAAAGTCGCCAAGTACGATAACCAACGAATCTGGATTTGCTCGCTCCACACTCAGAATCTGATCGGCGAGCATGCGTTGGGCCTCTTTAACCTGAGGACAAGGCGGCAAATAAACTCCGACCAAAATGAGCGACGCGAACTCGCGAGGCGAGTAAAACGGTTTACAGGTTATAAAAATTGATTCAAGGAGTGGAGAACAATGTTGCAGAATCACTGTGACATCTACACACCAGCCACTGTTAATGTAAAAACAAATACCACCGCCTTTCGTCTTGCCGGAGAGTGCTATGTCACGATCCGATCTTACAAGATGGAATCCTGCTAGTTGTAGCGAAGTGTCCGGAATCAAATCACACAGCCATGTTTCCGTGAAGCACAATGCAGAAGCTGAAAGAAAGTCTTTGTTTTTTACCATCAGTAGCTGAAGTTCATCCATTTTGTTGTACAGTGAACGTACATTGGAGAGGAAAAAGCTCGGCAGCACTGTTCGGATTCCGCGTCTGCGTAGCCGTACTAGAGCCCCCGACCGTTTACCCCTTGGGCGGCGTTTCGTTGCTTGAGCAAAGCCTAGCGCGGCATTGACTAGAATGCCTACTAATTCTGCCGCTGGAAGCAGAAAAGTAGGAATTAAATCCACAGGAGTTGTTTCCCTGATATTTAAAAGTTCGTCTCTTGTTAGAGAACTCCGAAAATCTTGGCAAAACACTGAATTGACAGACAAAACAAGACAAAACAGGGCGCACCGACCGGCTGAGGCTACCATCATCAGCGCCATCTTCGCACCAGGACGGGTGTACTGAACAGCAAGACTCTCTCACCAGCACTGGTGCGTTGAACAGTAGGCCCCTCTCACCAGCATGGGAGTGGTGAACAGCAGGCCCCTCTCACCAACACGGGTGTGATGAACAGTAGGCCTCTCTCACCAGCATGGGAGTGAACAGCAGACCCCTCTCACCAACACGGGTGTGATGAACAGCACGCCCCTCTCACCAGCACGGGTGTGATGAATAGTAGGCCTCTCTCACCAGCACGGGTGTGTTGAACAGCAGGCCCCTCTCACCAGCACGGGTGTGTTGAACAGCAGGCCCCTCTCACCAGCACGGGTGTGTTGAACAGCAGGCCCCTCTCACCAGCACGGGTGTGTTGAACAGCAGGCCCCTCTCACCAGCACGGGTGTGTTGACCAGCAGGCCCCTCTCACCAGCACGGGTGTGCTGAACAGTAGGCCCCTCTCACCAGCACGGGTGTGTTGAACAGCAGGCCCCTCTCACCAGCACGGGTGTGCTGAACAGTAGGCCCCTCAACACGGGTGTGCTGAACAGCAGGCCACTCTCACCAGCACGGGTGTGCTGAACAGCAGGCCTCTCTCACCAACACGGGTGTGCTGAACAGTAGGCCCCTCAACAGCAGGCCCCTCTCACCAGCACGGGTGTGCTGAACAGCAGGCCCCTCAACACGGGTGTGCTGAACAGCAGGCCTCTCTCACCAGCACGGGTGTGCTGAACAGCAGGCCTCTCTCACCAACACGGGTGTGCTGAACAGTAGGCCCCTCAACAGTAGGCCTCTCTCACCAGCACGGGTGTGCTGAACAGCAGGCCTCTCTCACCAACACGGGTGTGCTGAAAAGCAGGCCCCTCAACACGGGTGTGCTGAACAGCAGGCCTCTCTCACCAGCACGGTTGTGCTGAACAGCAGGCCCCTCTCACCAACACGGATGTGATGAACAGCAGGCCCCTCTCACCAGCACGGGTGTGCTGAACAGCAGGCCCCTCAACACGGGTGTGTTGAACAGCAGGCCCCTCTCACCAGCACGGGTGTGCTGAAAAGCAGGCCCCTCAACAGCAGGCCTCTCTCACCAGCGCAGGTGTGCTGAACAGCAGGCCTCTCAACAGCAAGCCTCTCTCACCAGCAAGGGTGTGCTGAACAGCAGGCCCCTCAACATGGGTGTACTGAACAGCAGGCCTCTCTCACCAGCACGGGTGTGATGAACAGCAGGCCTCTCTCACCAGCACGAGTGTGTTGAACAGCAAGCCCCTCTCAAGACAAAACTGGACAAAACAGGGCGCACCAACCGGCCGAGGCTGCCATCATCGGCGCCATCTTGGCAGTAAATAAATACATGTATAATCTCAATTGAAAAAGAGAGATGATATCGTGATCCTCTCAGCCGATAAGGGCAATGCCACGGTCATCATGGACAAAATCACATAGAACAATAACAATTCAGGAGCTACTTAATGATGGTAGCTACACAAAAAATTTAAAGAGATCCCACCAACAGCCTCGTTACAAAAACGAACAGCATCATCACTGATTCAGCTTCATTAATTGAACAGACCAAAACGGTTTTCCTTAAAACCTTCTGCTGCTAGACCACCCAGATTATATGGCTTACCAAAAATCCATAAAGAAGGTACACCACTCCGTCCCATCGTCTCCACCATTGGCTCACCCACCTACGAACTGGCCCGATATCTGAGACCTTCAGCCATTCACTGGTAAGACCACCTCTTCTGTACTTAACTCAGCTCACCTGGTATCGTCAATGAAAGACATCTCACTGTTCCCAGGTGACTTACTCGTCAGTTTCGATGTAGTTTCTTTGTTCACCAAAGTTCCTGTGCCCGATGCCCATTGCAATCATTGAGGATTTGGTCCAACGAGGATTGAATGCCGATGTACCGGCCCTGGCGAGACACTGCCTCACCAATACTCACCCGGAATGGAACATTCGACAAACAAGTTGAAGGCACCCCTATGGGTTCTCCCTTATTACCGGTTGTGGCCAATGTTTTCATGGAAAATTTTTGAGACGGACGCCATCCAGGCATCCACTCTACGTCCGTCCTTGTGGAAGAGCTATGTGGATGACACGTTTGTCATCTGGCCACATGGCCGACCGGCTCAAAATAAAATTCCTCAACCACATCAATTCCATAAACCCAGCCATCAAATTCACCACGGAGGTAGAAACGGATGGCATGCTACCTTTCTTGTATGTCTCAATCAAAGAGAGACCAGATGGCTCAATGAGCCATTCTGTCTACAGGAGAGTAACCCAGACTGACGGCTACCTAAAACCCGAATCCCAGCACCATCCATCCCGGAAGAATTTCCTCGTCAAAACGCTACACCACAGAGCTCAGTGCATCTCCGGCCACGAACGCCTGACCAGTGAACTCAAAACACATACACCAAGCCCTCAAGGCGAATGGATTGTCTGACTACACAATCCGCAAAGTAGTGGTACCCCAAACTTTCGCAGTTCTTAAAAATTATTTTCACACCATCAATATGTAAACTCCCCCCCCCCCCCCGCGCCAACCGGCATGTGCACCCGCATGTACACCATTCATCATGCTAAGTCGGCCAATCAAATGCTATTTTTTTACGCTAATTCCTTTGTCAAGGCACCTTGTTTCCTCGCACACAGCTTAAAGGTCGCGGTCTGAGCGTGGCTGTGTTTCACTCCAGCTCTGTCCTCGAGACAGCCCGGTCCCTTCAACTGATGAAGGCCGCTTGTGTTGTGGCCGAAACGTCGTGATTTTTGTTGTTTTATTTTTTTAACCTACGTGACTTTACCGAATAGAACCAAAGAGTACGTGAGGAAGGAGCCATCTGAGGATCCAATAAAAACCATCACCCTGCCATACATAGCAGGGGTAACCAAAAGTATTTCCAAAATCATGAACAAACACAAGATCCAGGTACGATTTAACACAGTACATAAAATTCGCGATCTGATCCCATCTGTGAAAGACAAGATTCCTGACATGCAATATCCCGGCGTCTACAAACTAAGCTGTGTCTGCAGTTACATTGGGGAAACTAAGCGACGTGTCTCGGACCGTGTTCGTGAGCAGAAGGCAGATTTGGTAACACGGTAGGACCAACGCTTCTACCGTGGCTGATGATTATTTTAATACTACGGCTGGCTCACACTAAGTTGATTTCTCTAAGACGATGGCCATCAACAAAGATTCGTTCATGAAGCCATCCATATACACAGCAGACACAATTTCAACCTGTGTATAGTGTAGAGTATGGTGTAGTGTATAGTGTAGTGTATAGTGTAGTGTATAGTGTAGTGTATAGTAGTGTATAGTGTAGTGTGTAGTGTACAGTGTATTGTATAGTGTAGAGTATAGTGTAGTGTATAGTGTAATGTATAGTGTAGTGTATAGTGTAGTGTATAGTATAGTGTAGTATATATAGTGTAGTGTATAGTGTAATGCATAGTGTAGTGTGTAGTGTAGTACACTAGCACATCACACTGGTGGGTTAGCGAGCCAAGCAACAACATTTGCACTCTGGATACCGTGACATTTCGCCAGCAATCACAACAACCAGCTTCATCGGGCAACAGCCACATTTGTGCATTTATTCATTCACACAATCTAACCCGGACGATATCGGCTCGCCGAAAACCAACAGCGTCAAACTACGAAAGTACCGCGGCATCGCGGGAGCGGCCGATGAAACTGGCCGGGCTCGGGGAGAAATAAAAAAACCGGGACGCTGACGTGGCGCAGGAAGGCTCACGGCGTTGTACGCGCCATCGTGACGCCGCCTGTCGCCCCGGTAAAACAATAATATAAACACGCGGAACTCCCTCACGGTGCCGGACGTCGTGACGGACCGTGCCGATGTCGCCGCTCGTTGACCCCCGGCCACGCGAGGGCGAATTTAAATTCTCCCCCCACCCCACCGCACCCCCCTATCCCTGGCTCCCTGGCACGACGCCCAGTCGCCTCCCGTCCAGCAGCACAACGCCGGGGGAAAGCGCTGGGAGGTGAGAGACCGTCGCGAAGACTAAAATAAAATAACAAAAACACTGCGTCCGGTTAACGGAGAGCTGTTTCGTAAAACAAAATTCCCACCCCCACCCCACCCAAAAAAAAAAGTGAAAAGCCAAACTCGGGGCACCGATTGTAACCGGCACGAGGCAAATATCCCCCAATGCTGAAAAACATCGCTCAGTTGGGATCAAACAACAACAACAAATCGTCTTGGTTCTTTCGGGGGGGGGGGGGGGGTTCACCCGCTCGCGAAGCGACAAGCCCGGGCGTTTCCGCCGGCAACCACGTCAAGGTGGAGCGCGGCAAGGCGGAGCGCGGCAAGGTGGAGCACTCCAAGGTGGAGCACGGCAAGGCGGAGCACGGCAAGGTGGAGCACGGCAAGGTGGAGCACTCCAAGGTGGAGCACGGCAAGGTGGCGCACTCTCGCTCCTCCCCCCCCCCCACCCCGAGCCGCTTCTCAAAAATCTTCCTCCCTCGCCTCGTCGTCATCTTCGTCTGTGAAAACCTGCGGGGGTCGGAATAAATTAGAGAGACGGTGACCGACCCCACCCACCCCCCCCCCCCCTGGGGTGGCCAGAAGCGGATCACTCACTCAGCCTAAGCAGGAGCATCGGTGATGTGGGCGGACACTCGCTCACCGCTCGCTCGCTCACCGCTCACCGCTCGCTCGCTCACCGCTCACTCACCACCCAGTTCAACCGGCGTGCAACAGACGGCGGTGGTGGCAACTACATCTGTAGAACGTGAAGAACCAGTGGCATTTACATCTGTAGAACGTGAAGAACCAGTGGCATCTACATCTGCAGAGCGTGAAGAACCAGTGGCATCTACATCTGTAGAACGTGAAGAACCAGTGGCATCTACATCTCCAGAAGGTGAAGAACCAGTGGCATCTACATCTCCAAAAGGTGAAGAACCAGTGGCATCTACATCTGCAAAACGAGAAGAACCAGTGACATTAATATCAACAGAATACGAAAAAACAGTGACATGTACATCTGTATCACGTAAAGAACCAGTGGCATCTACATCTGCTGAACGTGAAGAACCAGTGGCATCTACATCTGCAGAGCGTGAAGAACCAGTGGCATCTACATCTGCAGAGCGTGAAGAACCAGTGGCATCTACATCTGCAGAACGTGAAGAGAACGTCAATAACCAGTGGCATCTCCATCTGCAGAACGTGAAGAACCAGTGGCATCTACATCTGCAGAACGTGAAGAACCAGTGGCATCTACATCTGCAGAGCGTGAAGAACCAGTGGGATCTACATCTGCAGAACGTGAAGAACCAGTGGCATCTACATCTGCAGAACGTGAAGAACCATTGGCATCTACATCTGCAGAGCGTGAAGAACCAGTGTCATCTACATCTGCAGAACGTGAAGAATCAGCGGCATCTACATCTGCAGAGCGTGAAGAACCAGCGGCATCTACATCTGTAGAACGTGAAGAACCAGTGGCATCTACATCTGCAGAGCGTGAAGAACCAGTGGCATCTACATCTGCAGAACGTGAAGAACCAGTGGCATCTACATCTGCAGAGCGTGAAGAACCAGTGGCATCTACATCTGCAGAAGATAATGAGCTTTGGGTCTCCATGTGAGTCTATGGGTCTCTGTGTGAGTAGTCTATGGGTCTCGGTGTGATGAGTCTATAGGTCTCTGTGTGAGTCTATGGGTCTCTGTGTGAGTAGTCTATGGGTGGCTGTGTGATGAGTCTATGGGTCTCTGTGTGAGTCTATGGGTCTCTCTGTGAGTAGTCTATGGGTCTCTGTGTGAGTAGTCTATGGGTGTCTGTGTGAGTAGTCTATGGGTGTCTGTGTGATGAGTCTATGGGTCTCTGTGTGAGTCTATGGGTCTCTGTGTGAGTAGTCTATGGGTCTCTGTGTGAGTCTATGGGTGTCTGTGTGAGTCTATGGGTCTCTGTGTGAGTAGTCTATGGGTCTCTGTGTCAGTCTATGGGTGTCTGTGTGATGAGTCTATGGGTGTCTGTGTGAGTAGTCTATGGGTCTCTGTGTGAGTAGTCTATGGGTGTCTGTGTGGTGAGTCTATGGGTCTCTGTGTGAGTAGTCTATGGGTCTCTATGTGAGTAGTCTATGGGTCTCGGTGTGATGAGTCTATGGGTCTCTGTGTGAGTCTATGGCTCTCTGTGTGAGTAGTCTATGGGTGTCTGTGTGATGAGTCTATGGGTCTCTGTGTGAGTAGTCTATGGGTCTCTGTGTGATGAGTCTATGGGTCTCTGTGTGAGTAGTCTATGGGTCTCTGTGTGAGTAGTCTATGGGTGTCTGTGTGAGTAGTCTATGGGTGTCTGTGTGAGTAGTCTATGGGTCTCTGTGTAAGTAGTCTATGGGTCTCTGTGTGAGTAGTCTATGGGTGTCTGTGTGAGTAGTCTATGGGTGTCTGTGTGAGTAGTCTATGGGTCTCTGTGTAAGTAGTCTATGGGTCTCTGTGTGATGAGTCTATGGGTCTCTGTGTGAGTAGTCTATGGGTCTCTGTGTGATGAGTCTATGGGTCTCTGTGTGAGTAGTCTATGGGTGTCTGTGTGATGAGTCTATGGGTCTCTGTGTGAGTAGTCTATGGGTGTCTGTGTGATGAGTCTATGGGTCTCTGTGTGAGTAGTCTATGGGTCTCTGAGTGAGTAGTCTATGGTGTCTGTGTGATGAGTCCATGGGTCTCTGTGTGAGTAGTCTATGGGTGTCTGTGTGAGTAGTCTATGGGTCTCAGTGTGAGTCTATGGGTCTCTGTGTGATGAGTCTATGGGTGTCTGTGTGAGTCTATGGGTCTCTGTGTGAGTAGACTATGGGTCTCTGTGTGAGTCTATGGGTCTCTGTGTGAGTCTATGGGTCTCTGTGTGATGAGTCTATGGGTCTCTGTGTGAGTAGTCTATGGGTGTCTGTGTGATGAGTCTATGGGTCTCTGTGTGAGTAGTCTATGGGTGTCTGTGTGAGTAGTCTATGGGTGTCTGTGTGAGTAGTCTATGGGTCTCAGTGTGAGTCTATGGGTCTCTGTGTGAGTAGTCTATGGGTGTCTGTGTGATGAGTCTATGGGTCTCTGTGTGAGTAGTCTATGGGTGACTGTGTGAGTAGTCTATGGGTGTCTGTGTGAGTAGTCTATGGGTCTCAGTGTGAGTCTATGGGTCTCTGTGTGATGAGTCTATGGGTCTCTGTGTGAGTACTCTATGGGTGTCTGTGAGATGAGTCTATGCGTCTCTGTGTGAGTAATCTATGGGTCTCTGTGTGAGTAGTCTATGAGTGTCTGTGTGAGTAGTCTATGGGTCTCTGTGTAAGTAGTCTATGGGTCTCTTTGTGAGTAGTCTATGGGTGTCTGTGTGAGTAGTCTATGGGTCTCTGTGTAAATATTTTATGGGTGTCTGTGTGAGTAGTCCATGGGTCTCTGTGTGAGTAGTCTATGGGTCTCTGTGTGATGAGTCTATGGGTCTCTGTGTGAGTATTCTATGGGTCTCTGTGTGAGTAGTCTATGGGTCTCTGTGTGAGTCTATGGGTCTCTGAGTGAGTAGTCTATGGGTGTCTGTGTGAGTAGTCTATGGGTCTCTGTGTGAGTCTATGGGTCTCTGTGTGAGTAGTCTATGGGTCTCTGTGTGAGTAGTCTATGGGTCTCTGTGTGAGTAGTCTATGGGTGTCTGTGTGAGTAGTCTATGGGTCTCTGTGTGATGAGTCTATGGGTCTCTGTGTGAGTAGTCTATGGGTCTCTGTGCGAGTAGTCTATGGGTCTCTGTGTGAGTAGTCTATGGGTGTCTGTGTGAGTAGTCTATGGGTGTCTGTGTGAGTAGTCTATGGGTCTCTGTGTAAGTAGTCTATGGGTCTCTGTGTGAGTAGTCTATGGGTGTCTGTGTGAGTAGTCTATGGGTGTCTGTGTGAGTAGTCTATGGGTCTCTGTGTGAGTAGTCTATGGGTGTCTGTGTGAGTAGTCTATGGGTCTCTGTGTGATGAGTCTATGGGTCTCTGTGTGAGTAGTCTATGGGTCTCTGTGTGAGTAGTCTATGGGTCTCTGTGTGAGTAGTCTATGGGTGTCTGTGTGAGTAGTCTATGGGTGTCTGTGTGAGTAGTCTATGGGTCTCTGTGTGAGTAGTCTATGGGTGTCTGTGTGAGTAGTCTATGGGTGTCTGTGTGAGTAGTCTATGGGTCTCTGTGTAAGTAGTATATGGGTCTCTGTGTGATGAGTCTATGGGTCTCTGTGTGAGTAGTCTATGGGTGTCTGTGTGATGAGTCTATGGGTCTCTGTGTGAGTAGTCTATGGGTGTCTGTGTGATGAGTCTATGGGTCTCTGTGTGAGTAGTCTATGGGTCTCTGAGTGAGTAGTCTATGGTGTCTGTGTGATGAGTCCATGGGTCTCTGTGTGAGTAGTATATGGGTGTCTGTGTGAGTCTATGGGTCTCTGTGTGAGTAGACTATGGGTCTCTGTGTGAGTCTATGGGTCTCTGTGTGAGTCTATGGGTCTCTGTGTGATGAGTCTATGGGTCTCTGTGTGAGTAGTCTATGGGTGTCTGTGTGATGAGTCTATGGGTCTCTGTGTGAGTAGTCTATGGGTGTCTGTGTGAGTAGACTATGGGTGTCTGTGTGAGCAGTCTATGGGTGTCTGTGTGAGTAGTCTATGGGTGTGTGTGTGAGTAGTCTATGGGTCTCTGTGTAAATATTCTATGGGTGTCTGTGTGAGTAGTCCATGGGTCTCTGTGTGAGTAGTCTATGGGTCTCTGTGTGATGAGTCTATGGGTCTCTGTGTGAGTATTCTATGGGTCTCTGTGTGAGTAGTCTATGGGTCTCTGTGTGAGTCTATGGGTCTGTGAGTGAGTAGTCTATGGGTGTCTGTGTGAGTAGTCTATGGGTGTCTGTGTGAGTAGTCTATGGGTCTCTGTGTGAGTCTATGGGTCTCTGTGTGAGTAGTCTATGGGTCTCTGTGTGAGTAGTCTATGGGTGTCTCTGTGAGTAGTCTATGGGTTTCTGTGTGAGTAGTCTATGGGTCTCTGTGTGAGTAGTCTATGGGTGTCTGTGTGAGTAGTCTATGGGTCTCTGTGTAAGTAGTCTATGGGTCTCTGTGTGAGTAGTCTATGGGTGTCTGTGTGAGTAGTCTATGGGTGTCTGTGTGAGTAGTCTATGGGTCTCTGTGTGAGTAGTCTATGGGTCTCTGTGTGATGAGTCTATGGGTCTCTGTGTGAGTATTCTATGGGTCTCTGTGTGAGTAGTCTATGGGTCTCTGTGTGAGTCTATGGGTCTCTGAGTGAGTAGTCTATGGGTGTCTGTGTGAGTAGTCTATGGGTCTCTGTGTGAGTCTATGGGTCTCTGTGTGAGTAGTCTATGGGTCTCTGTGTGAGTAGTCTATGGGTCTCTGTGTGAGTAGTCTATGGGTGTCTATGTGAGTAGTCTATGGGTCTCTGTGTGATGAGTCTATGGGTCTCTGTGTGAGTAGTCTATGGGTCTCTGTGTGAGTAGTCTATGGGTCTCTGTGTGAGTAGTCTATGGGTGTCTGTGTGAGTAGTCTATGGGTGTCTGTGTGAGTAGTCTATGGGTCTCTGTGTAAGTAGTATATGGGTCTCTGTGTGAGTAGTCTATGGGTGTCTGTGTGAGTAGTCTATGGGTGTCTGTGTGAGTAGTCTATGGGTCTCTGTGTGAGTAGTCTATGGGTGTCTGTGTGAGTAGTCTATGGGTCTCTGTGTGAGTAGTCTATGGGTGTCTGTGTGAGTAGTCTATGGGTCTCTGTGTAAGTAGTCTATGGGTCTCTGTGTGAGTAGTCTATGGGTGTCTGTGTGAGTAGTCTATGGGTGTCTGTGTGAGTAGTCTATGGGTCTCTGTGTAAGTAGTCTATGGGTCTCTGTGTGATGAGTCTATGGGTCTCTGTGTGAGTAGTCTATGGGTCTCTGTGTGATGAGTCTATGGGTCTCTGTGTGAGTAGTCTATGGGTGTCTGTGTGATGAGTCTATGGGTCTCTGTGTGAGTAGTCTATGGATGTCTGTGTGATGAGTCTATGGGTCTCTGTGTGAGTAGTCTATGGGTCTCTGAGTGAGTAGTCTATGGTGTCTGTGTGATGAGTCCATGGGTCTCTGTGTGAGTAGTCTATGGGTGTCTGTGTGAGTCTATGGGTCTCTGTGTGAGTAGACTATGGGTCTCTGTGTGAGTCTATGGGTCTCTGTGTGAGTCTATGGGTCTCTGTGTGATGAGTCTATGGGTCTCTGTGTGAGTAGTCTATGGGTGTCTGTGTGATGAGTCTATGGGTCTCTGTGTGAGTAGTCTATGGGTGTCTGTGTGAGTAGTCTATGGGTGTCTGTGTGAGTAGTCTATGGGTCTCAGTGTGAGTCTATGGGTCTCTGTGTGAGTAGTCTATGGGTGTCTGTGTGATGAGTCTATGGGTCTCTGTGTGAGTAGTCTATGGGTGACTGTTTGCGTAGTCTATGGGTGTCTGTGTGAGTAGTCTATGGGTCTCAGTGTGAGTCTATGGGTCTCTGTGTGATGAGTCTATGGGTCTCTGTGTGAGTAGTCTATGGGTGTCTGTGTGATGAGTCTATGCGTCTCTGTGTGAGTAATCTATGGGTCTCTGTGTGAGTAGTCTATGAGTGTCTGTGTGAGTAGTCTATGGGTCTCTGTGTAAGTAGTCTATGGGTCTCTTTGTGAGTAGTCTATGGGTGTCTGTGTGAGTAGTCTATGGGTGTCTGTGTGAGTAGTCTATGGGTCTCTGTGTAAATATTCTATGGGTGTCTGTGTGAGTAGTCCATGGGTCTCTGTGTGAGTAGTCTATGGGTCTCTGTGTGATGAGTCTATGGGTCTCTGTGTGAGTATTCTATGGGTCTCTGTGTGAGTAGTCTATGGGTCTCTGTGTGAGTCTATGGGTCTCTGAGTGAGTAGTCTATGGGTGTCTGTGTGAGTAGTCTATGGGTCTCTGTGTGAGTCTATGGGTCTCTGTGTGAGTAGTCTATGGGTCTCTTTGTGAGTAGTCTATGGGTCTCTGTGTGAGTAGTCTATGGGTGTCTGTGTGAGTAGTCTATGGGTCTCTGTGTGATGAGTCTATGGGTCTCTGTGTGAGTAGTCTATGGGTCTCTGTGTGAGTAGTCTATGGGTCTCTGTGTGAGTAGTCTATGGGTGTCTGTGTGAGTAGTCTATGGGTGTCTGTGTGAGTAGTCTATGGGTCTCTGTGTAAGTAGTCTATGGGTCTCTGTGTGAGTAGTCTATGGGTGTCTGTGTGAGTAGTCTATGGGTGTCTGTGTGAGTAGTCTATGGGTCTCTGTGTGAGTAGTCTATGGGTGTCTGTGTGAGTAGGCTATGGGTCTCTGTGTGATGAGTCTATGGGTCTCTGTGTGAGTAGTCTATGGGTCTCTGTGTGAGTAGTCTATGGGTCTCTGTGTGAGTAGTCTATGGGTGTCTGTGTGAGTAGTCTATGGGTGTCTGTGTGAGTAGTCTATGGGTCTCTGTGTAAGTAGTCTATGGGTCTCTGTGTGAGTAGTCTATGGGTGTCTGTGTGAGTAGTCTATGGGTGTCTGTGTGAGTAGTCTATGGGTCTCTGTGTAAGTAGTCTATGGGTCTCTGTGTGATGAGTCTATGGGTCTCTGTGTGAGTAGTCTATGGGTCTCTGTGTGATGAGTCTATGGGTCTCTGTGTGAGTAGTCTATGGGTGTCTGTGTGATGAGTCTATGGGTCTCTGTGTGAGTAGTCTATGGGTGTCTGTGTGATGAGTCTATGGGTCTCTGTGTGAGTAGTCTATGGGTCTCTGAGTGAGTAGTCTATGGTGTCTGTGTGATGAGTCCATGGGTCTCTGTGTGAGTAGTCTATGGGTGTCTGTGTGAGTCTATGGGTCTCTGTGTGAGTAGACTATGGGTCTCTGTGTGAGTCTATGGGTCTCTGTGTGAGTCTATGGGTCTCTGTGTGATGAGTCTATGGGTCTCTGTGTGAGTAGTCTATGGGTGTCTGTGTGATGAGTCTATGGGTCTCTGTGTGAGTAGTCTATGGGTGTCTGTGTGAGTAGTCTATGGGTGTCTGTGTGAGTAGTCTATGGGTCTCAGTGTGAGTCTATGGGTCTCTGTGTGAGTAGTCTATGGGTGTCTGTGTGATGAGTCTATGGGTCTCTGTGTGAGTAGTCTATGGGTGACTGTGTGAGTAGTCTATGGGTGTCTGTGTGAGTAGTCTATGGGTCTCAGTGTGAGTCTATGGGTCTCTGTGTGATGAGTCTATGGGTCTCTGTGTGAGTAGTCTATGGGTGTCTGTGTGATGAGTCTATGTGTCTCTGTGTGAGTAATCTATGGGTCTCTGTGTGAGTAGTCTATGAGTGTCTGTGTGAGTAGTCTATGGGTCTCTGTGTAAGTAGTCTATGGGTCTCTTTGTGAGTAGTCTATGGGTGTCTGTGTGAGTAGTCTATGGGTGTCTGTGTGAGTAGTCTATGGGTCTCTGTGTAAATATTCTATGGGTGTCTGTGTGAGTAGTCCATGGGTCTCTGTGTGAGTAGTCTATGGGTCTCTGTGTGATGAGTCTATGGGTCTCTGTGTGAGTATTCTATGGGTCTCTGTGTGAGTAGTCTATGGGTCTCTGTGTGAGTCTATGGGTCTCTGTGTGAGTAGTCTATGGGTCTCTGTGTGAGTAGTCTATGGGTGTCTGTGTGAGTAGTCTATGGGTCTCTGTGTGAGTAGTCTATGGGTGTCTGTGTGAGTAGTCTATGGGTGTCTGTGTGAGTCTATGGGTCTCTGTGTGAGTAGTCTATGGGTGTCTGTGTGAGTAGTCTATGGGTGTCTGTGTGAGTAGTCTATGGGTCTCTGTGTGAGTAGTCTATGGGTGTCTGTGTGAGTAGTCTATGGATCTCTGTGTGAGTAGTCTATGGGTGTCTGTGTGAGTAGTCTATGGGTGTCTGTGTGAGTAGTCTATGGGTGTCTGTGTGAGTAGTCTATGGGTTTCTGTGTGAGTAGTCTATGGGTCTCTGTGTGAGTAGTCTATGGGTGTCTGTGTGAGTAGTCTATGGGTCTCTGTGTGATGAGTCTATGGGTCTCTGTGTGAGTAGTCTATGGGTCTCTGTGTGAGTAGTCTATGGGTCTCTGTATGAGTAGTCTATGAGTCTCTGTGTGAGTCTATGGGTCTCTGTGTGAGTAGTCTATGGGTCTCTGTGTGAGTAGTCTATGGGTCTCTGCGTGAGTAGTCTATGGGTCTCTGCATGATGAGTCTATGGGTCTCTGCGTGGGGCAGTGTCAATCCTCACCGATGACAGAGAGGTTGACCCTCCCCTCGAAGTTGTCGTGGGGGAAGGTGGCCACGTGGCAGAGGAAGAGGCCCCCGTCGCCAGCCCGCACGTCCAGCAGCTCCAGCGAGACGTCGCCGGGAGGCCCCCCAACGCGGAACCGCAGTCGGCCCGCGAGGGACGAGTTGGAGTACGCCGTGCCGTGCAGCGGGCTGAGTGCGGCCAAATTGGCCCCCGCCCAGACGTTGCCACTGGAGGCCTTCAGCCAGTTGGCCTGCACCACCACCACGGCCGCACCCCACAGGACGCAGCGCAGCAGCGCCACCTTCTGGCCGACCACCGCCGTGACCTGGCCGTCCGTGTCGACACCCACACGAGGGGCTGGGTGGGAAGACAACACAGAGACCCATAGACTACTCATAGAGACCCATAGACTACTCATAGAGACCCATAGACTACTCATAGAGACCCATAAACTACTCACACAGACACCCATAGACTACTCACAGAGACCCATAGACTACTCATAGAGACCCATAGACTACTCACGCAGAGTCCCATAGACGACTCAGAGACCCACAAGACTACTCACGCAGAGATCCATAGAGTACTCATAGAGACCCATAGACTATCTTCTTTGGTAATTTCGATATAGTCACGTAGAATGAGAATAAAATAATAAATTGATAAAATAACACAATAATATTCTTACGACGTATCGGCCACAACACAAGCGGCCATCATCAGGTGAAGGGACGAGACTGTCTGGAGGACAGCGCTGGTCTGAGCGTGGCTGTGTTCGCTCCAGCGCTGTCCTCGTGTTCGCTCCAGCGCTGTCCTCCAGACAGTCTCGTCCCTTCACCTGATGAAGGCCGCTTGTGTTGTGGCCGAAACGTCGTGAGAATATTATTGTGTTATTTTATTTTATCAATTTATTTTATTCTCATTCTACGTGGTGACTTTACCGAAAGAACCAAAGATGAATCCTTGCAGTCACGAAAGCTTTAAATCGAAATCCGTAGACTACTCATAGAAACTCATAGACTACTCACGCAGAGTTCCATAGACCACTCAGAGACCCACAAGACTACTCACACAGAGACCCATAGAACACTCATAGAGATCCACAAGACTACTCACACAGAGACCCACTTCACACGCACAAAAATACCTCTCACTCATTCACCCAGCCACCCACTCACCCACGGTGCTGTGTGGTGGAGGGACGGAGACACACGACAGTGGAGACCACTCCCCTGCCTTCCACCGTGGCAAGTCGGCTACCATTCTCACGCGGACGCAGTACTCATCCTCGCGTCCCGGCAGAAGCATCATTCGGTGTTGGTACCGGCATCCGATGAAGCGCTCCTGGCAGTAAGCATCATCATCATCAGTAGTAGCAGCAGTAGTAGTAGCAGCAACAGCATCATCATCAGTAGTAGTAGCATCATCAGTAGTAGTGTCATTGGTAGTATCATCATCATCAGTAGCAGCATCGCCACCCACCCACTCAACCACGCACATCTCCCGCCACAACCTCCCGACCCCCGTCACAACTCCCGCAATCTCTCACCGTGAGTTGAACGCCGCCTCTTGTCGAAATGTCAACCTGATGGTGGAACTTCACGTCGTGCGACACCAGCGCCCTCCACCCCCGCCCGATGGAGACCAACAACGACAGCTTCCGCACCTCCGGCTCTCCGTCGACCACCGCCTCCAACTCCCCAGCCACCCCAGGACCACCGTCATCACGGCGGTCATCGTCACCGCCGTCACGGTCATCGTCATCGCCGTCGTCGTTGTCGCTGTAGCCATCATCGTCGTTGTCTTCATCGTCACCCACAACACCGCACTCCTCATCCTCATCCTCACCACCATCGCCCTCCTCCTCCTCCTCCCCCCGCGTCAGTTTGTCGAGCCTCAGGGTGAACGACGGAGCGCTGAGCACAGCTGAGACACGGGAGAGGGGGGGTCATGGCGAGGGATGTTTGTGTGATCTCTCCCTGTCCTACAGAGTGAGTGAGTGGAGTTTGTGTGATCTCCCCCTGTCCTACAGAGTGTGTGAGTGGAGTTTGTGTGATCTCCCCCTGTCCTACAGAGTGTGTGAGTGGAGTTTGTGTGATCTCCCCCTGTTCTACAGAGTGAGTGGAGTTTGTGTGATCTCCCCCTGTCCTACAGAGTGTGTGAGTGGAGTTTGTGTGATCTCCCCCTGTCCTACAGAGTGTGTGGAGTTTGTGTGATCTCCCCCTGTTCTACAGAGTGTGTGAGTGGAGTTTGTGTGATCTCCCCCTGTCCTACAGAGTGTGTGGAGTTTGTGTGATCTCCCCCTGTCCTACAGAGCGAGTGGAGTTTTTGTGATCTCCCCCTGTCCTACAGAGTGAGTGGAGTTTGTGTGATCTCCCCCTGTCCTACAGAGTGAGTGGAGTTTGTGTGATCTCCCCCTGTTCTACAGTGTGAGTGGAGTTTGTGTGATCTCCCCCTGTTCTACAGAGTGAGCGAATGGAGTTTGTGTGATCTCTCCCTGCCCTACAGAGTGTGTGGAGTTTGTGTGATCTCCCCCTGTCCTACAGAGCGAGTGGAGTTTGTGTGATCTCCTCCTGTCCTACAGAGTGAGCGGAGTTTGTGTGATCTCCCCTGTCCTACAGAGTGAGTGGAGTTTGTATGATCTCCCCCTGTTCTACAGAGTGAGTGGAGTTTGTATGATCTCCCCCTGTTCTACAGAGTGAGTGAGTGGAGTTTGTGTGATCTCCCCCTGTCCTACAGAGTGAGTGAGTGGAGTTTGTGTGATCTCCCCCTGTTCTACAGAGTGTGTGAGTGGAGTTTGTGTGATCTCTCCCTTTCTTACAGAGTGAGTGAGTGGACTTTGTATGATCTCCCCCTGTCCTACAGAGTGAGTGGAGTTTGTGTGATCTCCCCTTGTACTACAGAGTGAGTGGAGTTTGTATGATCACCCCCTGTTCTACAGAGTAAGTGGAGTTTGTGTGATCTCCCCCTGTTCTACAGAGTGTGTGAGTGGAGTTTGTGTGATCTTCCCCTGTCCTACAGAGTGAGTGAGTGGAGTTTGTATGATCACCCCCTGTCCTACAGAGTGAGTGAATAGACTTCGTGTGATCTCCCCCTGTTTTATAGAGTGAGTGGAGTTTGTGTGATCTCCCCCTGTCCTACAGAGTGAGTGGAGTTTATGTGATCTCCCCCTGTCCTACAGAGTGAGTGAGTGGAGTTTGTGTGATCTCTCCCTGTTCTACAGTGTGTGAGTGGAGTTTGTGTGATCTCCCCCTGTCCTACAGAGTGTGTGGAGTTTGTGTGATCTCCCCCTGTTCTACAGTGTGAGTGGAGTTTGTGTGATCTCCCCCTGTCCTACAGAGTGTGTGGAGTTTGTGTGATCTCCCTCTGTCCTACAGAGTGAGTGGAGTTTGTGCGATCTCCCCCTGTTCTACAGAGTGTGTGAGTGGAGTTTGTGTGATCTCCCCCTGTCCTACAGAGTGTGTGAGTGGAGTTTGTGTGATCTCCCCCTGTCCTACAGAGCGAGTGGAGTTTGTGTGATCTCCCCCTGTCCTACAGAGTGAGTGGAGTTTGTGTGATCTCCCCCTGTCCTACAGAGTGAGTGAGTGGAGTTTGTGTGATCTCCCCCTGTCCTACAGAGTGAGTGTGTGGAGTTTGTGTGATCTCCCCCTGTTCTACAGAGTGAGTGGAGTTTGTGTGATCTCCCCCTGTCCTACAGAGTGAGTGGAGTTTGTGTGATCTCCCCCTGTCCTACAGAGTGAGTGAGTGGAGTTTGTGTGATCTCCCCCTGTCCTACAGAGTGAGTGTGTGGAGTTTGTGTGATCTCCCCCTGTCCTACAGAGTGTGTGAGTGGAGTTTGTGTGATCTCCCCCTGTCCAACAGAGTGAGTGAGTGGAGTTTGTGTGATCTTCCCCTGTCCTACAGAGTGAGTGGAGTTTGTATGATCTCCCCCTGTTCTACAGAGTGAGTGGAGTTTGTGTGATCTCCCCCTGTCCTACAGAGTGAGTGGAGTTTGTGTGATCTCCCCCTGTTCTATAGAGTGAGTTAGTGGAGTTCGTGTGATCTCCCCCTGTCCTACAGAGTGAGTGAGTGGAGTTTGTGTGATCTCCCCCTGTCCTACAGAGTGAGTGGAGTTTGTGTGATCTCCCCCTGTCCTACAGAGTGAGTGGAGTTTGTGTGATCTCCCCCTGTCCTACAGAGTGAGTGAGTGGAGTTTGTGTGATCTCTCCCTGTCCTACAGAGTGAGTGAGTGGAGTTTGTGTGATCTCCCCTGTCCTACAGAGTGAGTGGAGTTTGTGTGATCTCCCCCTGTCCTACAGAGTGAGTGGAGTTTGTGTGATCTCCCCCTCTCCTACAGAGTGAGTGGAGTTTGTGTGATCTCTCCCTGTCCTACAGTGAGTGAATGAGTGAGTGGAGTTTGTATGATCTCCCCCTGTCCTACAGAGTGAGTGAGTGGAGTTTGTGTGATCTCCCCCTGTGCTACAGAGTGAGTGAGTGGAGTTTGTGTGATCTCCCCCTGTCCTACAGAGTGAGTGGAGTTTGTGTGATCTCCCCCTGTCCTACAGAGTGAGTGAGTGGAGTTTGTGTGATCTCCCCCTGTGCTACAGAGTGAGTGAGTGGAGTTTGTGTGATCTCCCCCTGTCCTACAGAGTGAGTGAGTGGAGTTTGTGTGATCTCCCCCTGTGCTACAGAGTGAGTGAGTGGAGTTTGTGTGATCCCCCCCTGTCCTACAGAGTGAGTGAGTGGAGTTTGTGTGATCTCCCCTTGTGAGCCGAAGACACACACACAGGCAGAAAGAGTCACAGACATACACAGCGACACACACAGACAAAGATGACAAAGATCCTCCGTGTAGCCTGAAAAAGACCGTTGGGGCAAGTGCTGTTAGTGAGCACCAGACAGACACGGACAAAGGGAGACACAGAGAGAGAGACACAGAGAGACACACACACACAGAGACACAGAGAGAGAGACACAGAGAGACACACACACAGAGACACAGAGAGAGACACACACACAGAGACACAGAGAGAGACACACACACACAGAGACACAGGCATATGTACAATCTCGTGCCACTCACTTTCCATCAAGGGCAGGACCACAACCGCGACCCAGGGTGAGGATCGTGACGGCGAGGATGAGAAGGAGAATCTCACACGGAGGAGGTAGCGGTCACCGGGATCGTCCAGCGCCGAGGAGACGTCGCACCGTGTCTCCGTTGTTGCAGCGCAGACGGTCTGCCAGCGGGCTCGTCTGAAGCTGCGCAGACAGAGACACAGGGAGGAGTGGTGAGGGTGGTGAGGAGCCAGTGGGTGAGAGAGACGTGTGTGTGTGTGAGTGAGTGGGTTGGTGGATGAGTGGGTTGGTGAGTGAGTGGGTGAGTGGGTTGGTGAGTGGGTGAATGGGTTGGTGAGTGAGTGGGTGAATGGGTGAGTGGGTGATTGAGTGGGTGAGTGAGTGGGTTGGTGAGTGAGTGGGTTGGTGAGTGGGTTGGTGAGTGAGTGGGTGGGTGAGTGGGTTGGTGAGTGAGTGGGTGAGTGGGTAAGTTGGTTGGTGAGTGAGTGGGTGAGTGGGTTGGTGAGTGAGTGGGTGAGTGAGTGGGTTGGTGAGTGAGTGGCTGAGTGAGTGAGTTGGTGAGTGAGTGAGTGGGTTGGTGAGTGGGTTGGTGAGTGAGTGGGTGAGTGGGTAAGTGAGTGGGTTAGTGAGTGGGTGAGTGAGTGGGTTGGTGAGTGAGTGGCTGAGTGAGTGAGCATCTCACAGTTTGCTCTGAACTCTGTATGTAACATTCAGGTACGTTGAGTTGGTCGTGGTCGTGGTGGTCGAGTTGATAGTTAAAGGATCAACAAGTGGGGGTCTATCCCCTCCATCCCCACTGGGAGCCGCTTCAACGGGGTCCCAGCAAAGGGTCGCCAGGAGGTCTCGAGACTCCAAACGAACATTCAGTGGGAACAGCGGAGCTGGGCAGATGGGGAAAAAACACTCAAGAGTGCGCTAACCACTGCACCACCACTCCTCACACACACACACAGTGCGCTATCCACTGCACCACCACTCCCCACACACACACAGTGCGCTAACCACTGCACCACCACTCCACACTCACACAGTGCGCTAACCACTGCACCACCACTCCCCACTCACACTCACACAGTGCGCTAACCACTGCACCACCACTCCCCCCACAATCACAACCTGGCACCCGATTTATCGACCATCTCGGGCTCTGCTCACCGTGGCTGCTGCACGTGACGAGGTGGTGGAGGAGGAGGAGAGGCAGGATGAAGGGGAAGAGTAGGCCAAGTTTGTAGAGTTTCGACATCGCCATTAACCCCACACGCAGCCACGCGCCCGCCTCACCCAAGTCACGTGCTGAGGAAATCGATTCAAGGTTAAATTAAAAAATCGGATCGATTCCTATGGGGATAACAAATGCGAATCGATAGTGGTCAAAAATGTAGCCGATGGCATCGATCCCTATTGGGACTGCATTGGAATTGACGTTGGTCGTGAGTGTAAAATGGAATCGAATACATTTTCGATAACATGGGAATTGATTATGGCGATTTGTTCTAATAACATAGGAATCGATCTAGCTAGTGATTTAAAGCGCATAGAATCGAATCCCATTGGGATACCTACCATGAGAATCGATTGTGTTAGAAAAGGAGAGCGTTTAGAATCGATTCCTATTGAGATAGCATTGTAGTCTATGAATCAGAATCAGAAAGGGTTTTATTCGCCATGAAAGTTCACACCAATACGGAATTTACTTTGGCAGGATGGTGCATACATTCAACATATAGGAATCTAAAATCTTAAATAAGTTTTAAACAAGTCTTACTATAATAAGGGTTAAAAGTCTAACTAACACCAAGGGGCTGAAGTATATAAAATTGAATAAATATCGAATATAAAATAGCTTTAAGATATAATTTAAAAATAAAAAATACAAATAGGTTAACATAGTTAATATCGGCAAGGTGTCATTATGTAGATAAAATGTTAAAATCAGTGTAAGCCCTTGGCCTTGTTTAACAGGCCAGCAGCAGATGGGAAGAAACTGTTTTTATGGCGTGAGGTTTTGGTCCTGATGGACCGAAGCCTTCTGCCGGAGGGGAGTAGCTGAAACAGAGAGTGTCCAGGGTGGGAGGAATCGGCCATAATCTTCCTCGCTCGCCTCATGGTCCTTGTCGTGTGCAGGTCCTCGAGGGTTGGTAGATTGCAGGCAATCACCTTCTCAGCAGTCTGCTCTTGTCCTTGGCAGTGGCAGCAGCGTACCAGACGGTTATGGAGGAGGTGAG
Source organism: Petromyzon marinus (assembly GCF_048934315.1). Taxonomy (NCBI): domain Eukaryota; kingdom Metazoa; phylum Chordata; class Hyperoartia; order Petromyzontiformes; family Petromyzontidae; genus Petromyzon; species Petromyzon marinus. Next base: position 140,187 of record NW_027422983.1, on the reverse strand, counting down.
GATGGATTCAATGATCGCTGTATAGAATTGCACCATCATTGTCTTTGGCAGGTTGAATTTCTGTGCAGTCTGCTTAACAGCGGATGTCAAACAAGCCACTGTGTCACTCACAACGCACATTGCATGTTGGTGTCACGGTCAAAATTGTGGCAATTCCAGTAACACTATCCAGAAACTCCACAAGGGAGATGACACGTCAATGATCGCCCCCTACCGACAGACTCATGCCACGTGCAGGCCGGTGCAGGGCCACCTTGTGCCACACAGGGGCAGCTGCCACTAGGGGGCGCCCTTCGATTGTTTGAGATGAGATTCGATACGAAACACCGAGTTGCTGAGGCAATTAGGCAAGCGACTTATGAGTGCAAATATGTTGTTTATAACGTAGTGAATGCTTGGGAGCTTAATTGTCTCTCGCTCCTGCTCACAGATTTACCCAGCCCACAGCTCCACAGATACCAGCCGCTCCTCCTGGGCAGGTGAGGTTACGTACGGTGCGAAATAAGTTCCAGATACACACAGAGACTCACACAGAGACCAATAGATTATCACGGTTGGCTAGGTATGGTGCGAAAAAAGTTATGTACACACACACAGAGACCCATGGATTAACACGGTTGGCTACGTACGGTGCGAAAGTTACAGATAAACAAGTTTGAGTCGTGGGCCGTGGAAGTTGACCGGGCGCGTGTTGCTACTGTCGTTGAATACGGTTGGATAGACGCTGATAGAGAGACACACACAGACAAGACAGGCGGACAGACACAGACAAGAACACAGAGACGACAGAGAGACACAGGCAGAAAGAAACACAGAGGCAAACAGATGACACAGACGGACAGAGACAGAGAGATGTTGAATCGAACACACTGAACTTGCTCCATTGAAAGAGATTCCTCGATCTTCGCAATGCCCGGAAGTCATTCTTATTTTTATTGATTTAATTGCGTGTGGTGTGTACGTGCAGGCAATGTGGGATATCGATGTACACAGATATGAACAAGATCAGCAGACAAGACGTCTTTAATTTAATCGGTCTCTCCGCAAAACAAAGGAATGTTGAACACGAAATATAAATCCCACGGCCTTCGTGCGAGTCCATAATTACTGCAGCATTGCTTCAGTGCAAGCCAACTGTGGACCGGTTTTGGTGGGCAATGTCTCAACAGCAGTGGGGCTTGCTTCAAGCCATGGTTGTGAACATCCAGACGTTAATCAGCAAGGAGCACTTCTAGTCCGAGCTCGACAAAATGTACGGCAACACGTAAGACAAAATTATAATTCGTGTTGTAGAGAATGTATCTCCTCTACGTGTAACTTTAAGGTGGTATGCCTTGTAACTGATGAATGATCCGAGTGTGCTTCCTATGTCAAAGACAATGAGTTGCTCCAGATGCTTCCTGAAACACAAAAATAGCCTTTGACCTGTATCACAAGAACAACGGGTCTCACCTGAGTTATCTATACAGGTTACTTCCAAACACACACACACTTTGTCCTAACATCACTTATTCAATGTTTGACCCTTATAAAAAATAAAGTGATGCATGTACACACAATATCAGACAAGTGTTCATTCTAAATTATTGACAGGAATTTTAACAAAATTTAATTACTGCAGTGAAATATACTGCATCAGATAACATCTGATTAAGAAACTATTTTTAAAAAAATATGCAGCGTCTGCTTAACAGTGGATGTAAAACATACTATTGTAGTGTCATTCAAAACGAGTAGGCCATTGCATGCTGGCGAATTCTAAACATTAGCGACAAATTACAAGACTGAGATGAAACATCAATCATCGCCCCCTACTGACAGCCTCTTGTTCACATAATCTTTGGTTCTTTCAGTAAAGTCACATAGGTAGAAAAAATAATAGATCACGACGTTTCGATCGTAACACAAGCGGTCGTCCTCAGGCGGAAAAAATAATAAATGCAGGCCGGTGCAGGGCCACTACCCTGTGCCACACAGGGGCAGCTGCTACTTGGGGATGCTCTTCGAGTGTTTCAGACGAGATCCGAAACTCCGAGTTGCCGAGGCAATTAAGCAAGCACCGAATGAATGCAATTATTATGACAACATAGTGAATGCTTGGGGGATTCTTGGCTCTCGCTCCTGGTCAGAGATCTCCCCAACCCACGGGCCCACAAAGACTGGCCGCTCGCTCTTACTCTGCAGGTTGAACCTAGGAATTGAGTGTTCAACTTCACATTCTTTTCATTAAAGGCCTGTGACAAAGGTGCATCTATTGTAGCGACCGTCTCAAGCTTACACATCTACCGGGTCTCCATTTGACTTTGTATTGTCTAGGAGCAAGTCCACCCACACCTCCACTTCCATGAATTGCTGGGAGTTGCCTCGCTCTGCCTCAGTCAGAATTCACCTCTGGCTTCACGTTGCCTCCATCAATGTGAAGGTCCGACTTTGGAGTTGAATCATCTTCACATTTCACCATCACCTCTTCCCTCTTCACCATCACCTCTTCATATTTCACCTTGATACCTTTAAAAGTGTCCAAGCTGGGATTTTCTTCCGGTTCGTGTTTCATGAGGGATGGGCTTATTGTGGCACTTTGACTTTCACAAGCTGATTTCAGACTCCACTCCTTGCAGATCTTCTGATGCTTCTGTGTTCTCTGGTGTACTTGAAGATTTTATGAATGTGCAAACGCCTTCCTGCAGAGTGGACCTCAAGGGTTTCTCTCCTGTGTGTATTCTCTGGTGTGTTACAAGAGATGACTGTGCAAACGCCTTCCCACACACACTGCACTTGAAGGGTTTCTCTCCCGTGTGTGTTCTCTGGTGGACTTTAACATGTGGTGACTGTGAAAACGCCTTCCCGCACAGAGTGCACTTGAAGGGTTTCTCTCCCGTGTGTGTTCTCTCGTGTGCTTGAAGATGTGATGACTGTGCAAACATCATCCCGCACAAAAAGCACCTGAAGGGTTTCTCTCCCGTGTGTTCTCTTGTGTTTTTTAAGAACAGATGACAGTGAAAATGCCTTCCCACACACAGTGCACTTGAATGGTTTCTCTCCTGTGTGTGTTCTCTGATGTTTTTAAAGAACAGTTGACTGTGAAAATGCCTTCCCACACACAGTGCACCTGAAGGGTTTCTCTCCCGTGTGTGTACTCTGGTGTCTTTGCAGACTTAATGAATGTGCAAACGCCTTCCCACACACAGTGCACCTGAAGGGTTTCTCTCCCGTGTGTTCTCTGGTGTCTTTGCAGACTTAATGAATGTGCAAACGCCTTCCCACACACACTGCACTTGAAGGGTTTCTCTCCCGTGTGTGTTCTCTGGTGCTCTTTAAGATGTGGGGACTGTGCAAACGCCATCCCACACACACTGCACTTGAAGGGTTTCTCTCCCGTGTGTGTTCTCTGGTGCTTTTTAACAACAGATGACTGTGAAAATGCCTTCCCACACACACTGCACTTGAAGGGTTTCTCTCCTGTGTGTGTTCTCTGGTGTTTTTTAAGAGTAGATAAATCTGAAAATGCCTTCCCACACACACTGCACTTGAAGGATTTCTCTCCCGTGTGTGTTCTCTGGTGTATTACGAGATGATATGACTGTGTAAACGCCATCCCGCACATCGTGCACCTGAAGGGTGCACGAACATTACCATTTTCCCTGCTTCTTGAGTTTGTGCTCAATACTTTACCGTGTACAGGGCCATGGCGGTGTGGGGGCCGACGTCCACCCCACCGCCCTCGCTAGGCAGGTGGGGCGCGACGTCCGCCCCTTCCGCCGCCTCCTCCACCGCGTCGGTCGGCTCCCGCCGGGCCCCCGCCGACCGAGCGATCGGGTCCCCCGCGCTAGCGCCCTCTCCGAGGGACAGACTCGTGCTGCTGGCTCACGGCCGCACGGAGTAAACCCACGCACCCCCGCGCGCACCGCGGCTATCGCTAGCGCAGCGGACAGCGGCACGCTAGCGCCTGCACCGGCGAGCGATTACCTCCACGAGCATCCGCGCGCACCGCAGCCGCCGTTAACACGGGGCCCGAACGGTCTCGCACCTGCGGGCGATTATCTCAACGCGCGTCCGTGCACGCCGCGCGCCCACTACGGCTGACGCTGACGCAGCACGCGGCGGCCCACTCGCGTCCACGCCGACGGGCGATGATCTCAACGCGCGAGCTCCGGCCGCGGCTCCGCCCTCGCTCTCGCCGCGCATCCGCCCACGGAGCCGCTCCGCACGGGGATCACACGCGCACCACACCGATGCTCTCTGCTAAATTTTATTCGTGGCGCAAACCCCGCACCGCCCGGAGGGAATATTCTACGAGCGGAGCCTAGGCCTACCGCTACCCAAGTCCACAAATGCTCGCACGCCCCATCACGTACCTCGCGGCCATGCTCACGGCGTCGCGCGGACGCCGTGAGAGTCGGTAGGGACGAAGACGAAAGGGAACTTTGCCTATCGCCGCCTCGTAGCGGCGCTCGCCGGCGTCGCATGGATGCCGCGGGCGGCTCGAGAAGGCGGGGAGCGTTGCGTGCGACTCGTCGCCGCCGACCCGGCGAACCTTCGCGCACCCAAACAATTTGAAGCCAACTCAGGGGCGCCGCAATGTGACTTGCTCTGCGAGGGTCGGCCATTCTCCTGGCACCGGGAAACCGCGGGACTTTCATCCCAGAGACCCTTCGGATGAAAACCCGTCGTGACGGGCAATCCCCCGCCAGGACGCTACATGTGCGCGCTGCAGGTGCGTGCTCGGTGTGGGGGGCCACGGGGGAGTCGAGGCGCCGGCAGAGTTGCTCCGAGACCGTGGCACCACAACGGATCGGGAATTGTGTTGAAATCCGGCTCACGCAAAAGCACAAAAGGGGCGACCCAACGGGACCCGAAATCAAATCGATTCGCCGAGTCGACAAATGTGCACATCGCCCCGGGGATGGCAACTGACAGTCGAGTACGGAAAATCGTGATGTGAACAGATTCTGTTTATGTGCGACACAACTTCACGCCACATGGTCCCACGGGGAAAGACGGTGGCGTAAGTAAATACAAAAACGAACCAGTAAACCATTGGTGATTGAATTTAGATTTAAAGCTTTCGTGACTGCAGGGATTCATATTCTTGGTTCTTTCGGTAAAGTCACGTATAAGGAAAACAATAAAATAATAAAAATATAAAACAATAAAATTCTCACGACGTTTCGACTGCAACACAAGCAATCATCATCAGGTGTGAAAACCACAGCAAGAAAATTTGAAAAAAAATTGGTAATTGATCAAAGCTTTGAAGGTGATGATGCAGGAAAATTATATTATGATGCTGTGGGAAAAGGTAATAAGTTACTCTAAAGTGCCTGGCCATGGAAACATTGGTAATGATTAGGAAAACGTCTTAAATATGTTGACGTGTAAATCAGCAAATCAAATTAAATCCACAGAGGAGGGAAAGAAGGATCCCAAATATGCGACACTCAGAACCAAAAGTGGCAGAGACTCGGCCGAGGGAGTGGAGAGAGAGGAAGAGACTTTTCAGGACTTTATTTCCACTAAAAAATTTACAAAAAAACATTACAGGAAAAAAACACCTAAATTGAAAATCAATAAAACATCAAACTCTTAACAGCGGTATGTGCATGACATACAAATGGCACCGGGATAGAAGCTGTGGAAACGAGGCGGTGCACGGACATCTCCGTGTGCAGCAAAGTTGTTCAAGGGTTTTTCAATTTTATAAAGAATCAAAAGTTTTGACATCAGAATGCGATGTGAACAATATATATTTTTCTCCCGTACAAAACGAAATGTCAAACACCTGAATTCGTTTTTTCTTCAAGGATTCTGTTGTCGTAGTTACGTATGCAGTCTGCAAGTTTTTTTAATGTGGGCACGTGCAAATATTGTCTGGGTACATGAAAATATTTATTTGAAAATGTGTCCTAGACACTATATTTGTAAGTTAATAAAAGTAGAATTGAAACATTAGCACAATGTAGATTTGTATATTGTAGGGTAGAAATATATTTATCATAGCGATGATCTAATATTGGTTTAATACAATTTATATTTTTACTTAGAATACTTTAGCCATGCAAAAGACTAAATATAATGCTTGTGTTTTAAAAGAAAATAATATATTTACCAGGATTAAAGTTGTGCGAAATATGTTATAAAATCTGAGGCTTGGAGAATTGCATGCTGGGAATTAAATTGAGAAAGAAAGGGGTTAATGTATGGCTTGCAGAGCAGGCACACGTTACAGAGATTATTGACAAAACAGAATGCGATGTGAACAATATATATTTTTCTCCGCTACATTTTCAAAACGAAATGGCGTCGACATGTCAAACACCTGAATTAGTTTTTTCTTCAAGGATTCTGTTGTCGGTTTTCATTAAAGTGTAATGACAGGGTAACACCTGCTGACATCACAGGGTGACACCTGCTGACATCACAGGGTGACACCTGCTGACATCACAGGGTGACACCTGCTGACATCACAGGGTGACACCTGCTGACATGACAGGGTGACACCTGCTGACATCACAGGGTGACACCTGCTGACATCACAGGGTGACACCTGCTGACATGACAGGGTGACACCTGCTGACATCACAGGGTGACACCTGCTGACATGACAGGGTGACACCTGCTGACATGACAGGGTGACACCTGCTGGCCTGGGAAGGGCTCCATGGGTATGGCCACAGAGGTAACAACCAATCAGGGAAGGAGGCGCATCTGGGGCAAAGGCAACAGGTGGGGCTAGCCGAGTTACTCCGGTCACCTGCTCGAAAGGTTCCACGAGAGGGCGTGGCCGGGGGCAGGGCCTAGCCACGCCTCTGGCCACGCCCTCTCGTGGAACCTGCTCCAAGGTTCCACGAGAGGGCGTGGCCAGAGGCAGGGCCTAGCCACGCCTCCGTCCACGCCCTCTCGTGTAACCTGCTCCAAGGTTCCACGAGAGGGCGTGGCCAGAGGCGGGGCCTAGCCACGCCTGGGGGGATATAAGGGGGAGCGGACCCGGAGCTCGGGGCTCGTGCGTGGGGTCTCGGGTCCTGGCGTGTCGCCGTTCGCCGGCATCTCTCTCCGTCGTCGTCACGCCGCCAGCCGGAATCGTGGCCAAGAAGGGCCGGCATAGTCACGAGACGTTAACGTGGAAAGTCATTTGGTGAGACGTGCGTAGCGAGCGAGGTAGCGGCGCGTGGTCCGGTGAGAAGGAGCGACGAGTCAAATGAGAGAGGCGCAACGTGAAGTCAGGGGTGGTCCCCCCCCCCCCACCGAGGGAAAAAGGAAAGGAGGCGGATGGCTGAGTGGAGAGCGTGCGGGAACGTGAACGTGGAGAGCGAGTGGCCGGGCAATTTGCAGTTTGACGGCAAACGCCGCAATGGACGTGAGGTTCAGAGTGAACGCTAAGTGAGGGCTCGTGGGTAGAACATCGTCAGTGGTGTGACGAACGCCGCTGCAATAGACACATGCGCTACGGGTACATGTCGCTTTTGTTGCAGGTACAGCACGTGGCGACCACCTGCCGGCTCACGGAGAAGGAGCCGGGTTACGTCGAGAGGCCCTGGAAGAGGCAGCTGGGAGGCGGTGTCGCGGCAGGGGCTGGGCACATTCTCAGAGGATTCGCCTTGGTGAGGATGTTGTAGGCGTGCTGACACGCCACCTCCCGTGCTCCCTCCTCGCTGGAGCTCAGAAATGCGGGGAAGATGCTGGCGCCTTCTCCCATCCCGGGAATCGACACCTTATAGAGGAGGCCCGCGTGCATCCCGGGCCCCGAGTGAGCGTGCAGCTCGAAGATCGGGTAGCTGATGCCGGAGGTCCGGCACAGCATCCGCAGCCGCCCCGCCCACGACAGCATGGCCACCTCCGGCAGCGCCTCGAGAGCCACGGGCATGGGCCGCAGGTGGCGAGGTACCCACCACAGGCACGTGTGTGCCCCCCAGCCCTCAAACAGGCTGTGTGCGGCTTTGCCGGTGGCCGTGCACTCCGGCTCCGGCAGGTCTGGCACCGCTGCCTCCATCTCCTCCTCGTCTTCCGTTGCCGCGGCCGCAGCCGCAGCCACCGTGTGCCACTCCGGGATGGCCCAGTCCACCTTGATGGTCCGGCCCCATAGCTGGAAGTTGATTCGAAGGAGCTTCTTCCGGGCCATGGCGGCCGCGTGATGGCTCCCGTACTCGATGAACGCGTAGCCTCGGTTGAGGGTTTTGTCCCAGCGACAGACGCTCATCTTGACGTCCACCACGCCCTCGGTGGCACCGCTCATCGCCATCATCACCTCCGCTCGTTTCTTGTCTTTTGGCAGCCCCCCAATGAAGAGGCGGCGATTGTCCACGCTGATGCAGACTCCAATGCGGCGTCCGGGACGGATCTCTAATTTGTTGAGTTTCTTGACGGCATCCGTGGCTTGGGCGAGCGTCGCGTAGGTAGCGAACGCATAGCCGCGGGTCTCTCCGCCGTGCTCCATCATGAGGCGGAGCTGGTAGAGCTTCCCCACCGTCTCCAGCACGGGCACCAGCTCATCCTCGTAGAGGTCGCGCGGGATCCTCCCTAGAAACACCTCGCAGCCACGGGCGGGAGGGGGCCCCTGCCAGTCAGGCGGCGGTCCGAACTTCCTCTGTCTGCTCTCCTGGACGATGTTGTACCCCGTGCGCAACATGCGGTCCAGCAAGACCTTCATATAGGCCATGCCGAGCACCGGTGGTTTGGCTGCTATGGTGATGCTGGGGCGGCGGCTTGGGGCCCGGTGGAGCCCTTGACGCTCCGCGCGGTCGCCTCGTGCCGGCAAAGCCACAGGGGGAATCAACTCCTGAAGAGCCAAATCCCTGGCAGGAACTCGCTCGGCCCAAACCTACAGGGGATAGGAAGAGAGAGGGAGAGAGGGAGAGAGTGGAGAGAGAGATGGATGGAGAGAGAGACGCGTTTAAGCAGAGCTACCTATATAAACTCATAATAAAGGTTTTTGGGTTAGATCGCGTTATTTATAAATGTGTCGTAACCCCTCCACCACCCGACACGGCCAATCAGCAAAAAAGTGTCACGTTGACAAAAGACAAATAATTCACATTAAAACCATATTTTTGGTTTAGATATGTGGATGACACTTTGGTTGTCTGGCCACATGGTAAAGATACACTTAATGATTTTCTAAATCATCTCAATGCACAAAACCCGGCCATCCAGTTCACCATGGCAATGGAGGTGAATAACACACTCCCATTCCTAGATATTTTGCTTGGAAAAGGCCTAAACGGTAAAATAACACACAGCGTTTACAGAAAGCAAACGCACACTGATGCCTATCTGAATGCAGATTCGCATCATCATCCAGCTCAGAAATCCTCTCTTATCAAGACGCTCATACATCGGGCTAAAACAGTGTCAGATGGTGAAAGTCTAGTGAGAGAGATCAAACACGTTAAAGACGCACTAAGACAGAATGGCTACAATAATGCTCAAATCAACAGAGCACTGAATGCCAAATCACGATCGCAAAGCAATACTGCTGAAAGCGATCAGATTGTTAAAACAATAAAAATTCCATATATCTCAGGAGTAACTGACAAATTAACCCATGTTTTGCAAAAGCAAAACATTACAGTAAGATTTGGTACAGTACACAAAATTCAAAAACTAGTATCTTGCACTAAAGACGCATTACCTAAATTATCAACAGAAAGTGTATATCGGATTAATTGTTTATGTGGCAGATGCTATATTGGACAGATGGGACGTAACATCAGCGTAAGACTAAAATAACATCAGAGAAATATTAAATTATCTCAAACACAACTGTCAGCAGTGGCAGAACATGCTTGTCAACAAGGACACTCAATTGATTTTGATAACGTTGAAGTGTTGTGTAAAACTAATTATTACTGGCAAAGACTAATTAGAGAATCCATTGAAATTGAGAGGAATAAAAATAACTTTAATCGCTCTGACAGCTACAGGCTTAGTGCGTCCTGGAAGCGTATTATTAAATAATACACATTACAATTCCTTATAGGGGAAACACATACTAATAAACGGATTACTAACATAGCATGTAATCACTAACACGCATTACAACTAATTACTAATCTACAACTCATTACTAATCATAACCATTGACTGATTACTAATCGATTACATAATTACAATACCCCCCCCCCATCCGCCTCTAATCACTGCACCTGATATGAGTTAAATGATGACATCACCCTGCTGCTGCTCTATTTAAGACCGGGAGCAAGTGGAGAGGGCTTTACCATTCTGGCGAATTGCCCGATGATGTCGGATGTATTTACCAGCGAAACGTCACAGTACTACTCAAACTGTAAATGTTGTGGATTCACTCTTCAACACACCGGTGGGCTAAAGTAGTGAACTATTTGTCTTTTGTCAACGTGACACTTTTTTTGCTGATTGGCCGTGTCGGGTGGTAGAGGGTTACGACACATTTATAAATAACGCGATCTAACCCAAAAACTTTTATTATGAATAATATTGGTCGCGAAAGCCTACGTGTTAAACTATATAAACTCGAAAAATCACAATGAACTTAAAAAGAAACCCAAGAAACTGTGACCTGACTTTTGTACCGCCCTGTATAATAATCATTACCCCTCACCCCCTGTACACCCCCCCCACCCTCCGCAGTACCCCTCCTCACTCATCCACTCACTCACCGAGTCGCTCACACATTCACCCACCCATTTACTCGCCCACTCACTCAGCCACTCACCCACCCACACACTCACCCAACCACTCATACACTCACTCGTCCAGTCGCTCACATACTCATCTACACACTCACCCACCCACACACTCACCCAGTCGCTCCCTCACTCACACACTCACCCATTCGCTCACACACTCACACATCCACCCACTCACTCACCCAGTTGCTCACCCAGTTGCTCACTCACTCACACAGTCACCCACCCACTCATCCACCCACACACTCACCTAGTCGCTCACCTAGTCGCTCACACACTCACCTCACACACTCACTCACTCACCCACTCACCCACACACTCACTCACCCAGTCGCTCACACACTCACCACCCACTCACCCACCCACTCACCCACACACTCACTCACCCAGTCGCTCACACACTCACCACCCACTCACCCACCCACTCACCCAGTCGCCCACACACTCACCTCACACACTCACTCACTCACCCAGTTGCTCACCCAGTTGCTCACTCACTCACACAGTCACCCAGCTACTCATCCACCTACACACTCACCTAGTCGCTCACCCAGTCGCTCACACACTCACCTCACACACTCACTCACTCACCCACTCACCTACACACTCACTCACCCAGTCGCTCACACACTCACCACCCACCACCCACCCACTCACCCAGTCGCCCACACACTCACCTCACACACTCACTCACTCACCCACTCACTCACTCACCCACCCACACACTCACTCACCCAGTCGCTCACACACTCACCACCCACTCACCCACCCACTCACCCAGTTGCCCACACGCTCACCCACTCACTCACCTGCTCGCTCACCCAGCCACTCACCCAGCCACTCACTCACAACAATCGCCACTAATTGGCGGTGACGTCACCACAACGCTTGTGCCAGGGTCACGTGGTTAGCGGTAATCAATTGAAGATGGAGGGGTTAATTAATTGAAGGTGGAGAGGGGCTTAATTAATTAATTACTGCTAACCACGTGAGCCTGGCACATGCGTCGTGGTGACGTCACTGCCAATTAGTGGCGATTGTTGTGAGTGGGTGGATGTGTGTGGGCGGGTGAGTGGATGGTGAGTGTCTGGGTGAGTGTCTGGGTGAGTGGGTGGATGTGTGAGTGGGTGGGTGAGTGGGTAACCCCTCCACCTTCAATTAAGTGAATTAAGGTGGAGGGGTTACCAGCCCCTCCACCTTCAATTAATTAGCCGCTATGGTGGTCGCAAATGCCCTGAGAGAAGAGGACGATTGGAATTGGCCCTCCACCCCACAGCACTGTCCGGCACCACGGGGAGGTAGGGAGTTGTTTTTGTCAACAACAACAACGACGCTTGTGCCAGGCTATGTGCACCCTGAGGCCACGTGAAGTGTCAAACGTCCCGCTGGCAGGTCACGGGGCAGACCCAGGTGCCACGGGTCGACTGACTGAGATGACTGGCTGATGCACCACCTGTGCCTCCTACTCCGCCAAACTCACCCACTCACCCAGACACTCATACACTCACTCGTCTAGTCGCTCACATACTCATCTACACACTCACCCACCCACACACTCACCCAGTCGCTCACTCACTCACACACTCACCTATTCGCTCACACACTCACACACCCACTCACTCACCCAGTCGCACGCACACTCACACACCCACTCACTTACCCAGTTGCTCACCCAGTTGCTCACTCACAAAGTCACCCACCCACTCATCCACCCACACACTCACCTAGTCGCTCACCCAGTAGCTCACACACTCACCACCCACTCACCCACCCACTCACCCAGTCGCCCACACGCTCACCCACCCACTCACCCACTCTCTCAGCCACTCACCCACTCACTCACCTGCTCGCTCACCCAGCCGCTCATCCAGCCACTCACAACAACCGCCACTAATTGGCGGTGACGTCACCACGACGCTTGTGCCAGGGTCACGTGGTAAGCGGTAATTAATTGAAGGTGGAGATGGTTTAATTAATTAATGCTAACCACGTGAGCCTGGCACAAGCGTCGTGGTGACGTCACCGCCAATTAGTGGCGGTTGTGAGTGGCTGGGTGAGTGGGCAGGTGGCTGAGTGGGTGGGCGAGTGGGTGGGTGAGTGGATGGGCGAGCGAGTGGGTGAGCGAGCGTGTGGGCATGTGGTTGGGTGGGTGTGTGAGTGGGCGACTGGGTGAGTGGGTGGGTGCGTGGGTGGGCGACTGGATGAGTGGGTGGATGTGTGTCTGGGTGAGTAGGTGGGTGAGTGGGTGGGCGACTGGGTGAGTGGGTGTGTGTGTGGGCGGGTGGTTGGGTGGGTGAGTGGACGACTGGGTGAGTGGGTGGGTGGGTGAGTGAGTGGGTGGTGAGTGTCTGGGTGAGTGGGTGGGTGAGTGAGTGGGCAACTGGGTGAGTGGGTGGATGTGTGAGTGTCTGGGTGAGTGTCTGGGTGAGTGGGTTGGCGACTGGGTGAGTGGGTGGATGTGTGAGTGTCTGGGTGAGTGGGTGGGTGAGTGGGTAACCCCTCCACCTTCAATTAAGTAAATGAAGGTGGAGGGGTTACCAGCCCCTCCACCTTCAATTAATTAGCCGCTATGGTGGTCGCAAATGCCCTGAGAGTAGAGGCCGATTGGAATTGGCCCTCCACCCCACAGCACTGTCCACGACAACGTTGCCCGTCCGGCACCACGTGGAGGTAGGGAGTTGTTTTTGCCAACAACAACAACAACCGCCATTCGCCACTAAGTGGCGGTGACGCCACCACGACGCTTGTGCCAGGCTAGGTGCACCTTGAGGCCACGTGAAGTGTCGAACGCCCGCTGGCAGGAAGTCACGGGGCAGGCCCAGCAGGTGCCACGGGTCGACTGAGACGGCTGAGATGACTGGCTGATGCACCACCTGTGCCTCCTACTGCACCAAACTCACCCACTCACCCAATCGCTCACTCACTCACCGACACACTCACCCACACACTCGCCCAGACACTCATACACTCACTCGTCCAGTCGCTCACATACTCATCTACACACTCACCCACCCACACACTCACCCAGTCGCTCACTCACTCACACACTCACCTATTCGCTCACACATTCACACACCCACTCACTCACCCAGTCGCACACACAATCACTCACTCACCCAGTTGCTCATCCGCTCACTCACTCACACAGTCACCCACCCACTCACTCTCCCATTCACACATACACACTCACACACCCACTCACTCACCCAGTTGCTCACTCACTCACACAGTCATCCACCCACTCATCCACCCACATACTCACCCAGTCGCTCACCCAGTCGCTCACACACTCACCTCACACACTCACTCACCCACTCACCTACACACTCACTCACCCAGTCGCTCACACACTCACCACCCACTCACCCACCCACTCACCCAGTCGCCCACTCACTCACCCACCCACACACTCACTCACCCAGTCGCTCACACACTCACCACCCACACACAGTGTACACACACACACACACAGTGTACACACACAGTGTATACACACACAGTATACACACAGTGTACACACACAGTGTACACACACACACAGTGCACACACACACACAGTGTACACACAGTGTAAACACACACAGTGTACACACACACAGTGTACACACACACATTGTGTACACACACAGTATATACACATAGTGTGTATGTACATACATAGTGTATATACGTACACACAGTGTACACACACATTGTGTACACACACATTGTGTACACACACACAGTGTACACACACAGTGTACACACACATTGTACACACACACACAGTGTACACACACACAGTGTACACACACAGTGTACACACATACACACAGTGTACACACACACAGTGTACACACACACAGTGTATACACACAGTGTACACACACACAGTGTACACACACAGTGTACACACAGTGTATACACACAGTGTACACACACACACAGTGTACACACAGTGCACACACACAGTGTACACAAACACTCAGTGTACACACACACATATTGTGTATACACACAGTGTACACACACACAGTGTACACACACAGTGTACACACACACATAGTGTACAAACACACAGTGTACACACAGTGTATATACACAGTGTAAACACACACAGTGTAAACACACAGTGTACACACACACACAGTGTACATACACACAGTGTACACACACAGTGTAAACACACACAGTGTACACACACAGTATATACAGTGTGTATGTACATACATGGTGTATATACGTAAACAGTGTACACACACACATTGTGTACACACACACACAGTGTACACACAGTGTACACACACAGAGTGTACACACACACACAGTGTACACACACTGTGTATACACAATGTACACACACACAGTGTACACACAGTGTACACACAGTGGTACACACACAGTGACACACACAGTGTATACACACAGTGTACACACACACTGTATACAGTGTACACACACAGTGTATACAAACAGTGTACACACACACAGTGTACACATAGACACCTGGGAGCCAGAAATCTTTCTGATGGGTCAAATACTCATTTCACTCATTACAATGCAAATCAATTTATAACATTTTTGACATGCGTTTCTCTGGATTTTTGTTGTTATTCTGTCTCTCACTGTTCAAATAAATCTACCATTAAAATTATAGACTGATCATTTCTTTGTCAGTGGGCAAACGTACAAAATCAGCAGGGGATCAAAATATTTTTATTATTATTTTATTGTTTCCATTCTACGTGGTGACTTTACCGAAATAACCAAGAAGATGAATCCCTGCAGTCACGAAAGCTTTAAATCGAAATTTGAATTGCAAATGCTTTGAGTGTGTGCACGTGCCGTGTGGAAACAAATTGTACAATACGCTTATGTTGGATATGATTATGTAATATCGTAGTATCGCCATATCGCGATAACTTTCGGAGTTAAATGTTTGTACAATTCTGCAAGAGCGTTCCGAACTTTGATCGCGTTGTGTGAACGTCATAATTTGGAACGAACCAACTTACCGCTTTAAATAGGGGGGGGTGGCAGACGCAGTAATATTTTTTTAAAATATATATACATCTCCAACAGCAATACAATGACTGAGCGACCGTGACATCACAGTAGATCATTCAGCATATATTGTTTGAACGATGGAAGTGAAAGTATAAGATTGATAGTTTGAGCGTCAACCCTTGGCTGGGAGTGGTAGCTCCCAAGTGCCAATGGCTGACGCCTCAAGCCCGGCTCCCAGGACGCTTCTAAACTGTTCGGAACATAACGACTCCCCACCCCCGACCCTAAACTCTAAACTTGCACGAACAATTCCTCTCGCCCCTTAAAACTCTGAGCAGGATTGAACTCACGCGAACCGGTAAGTGGGTGTTTTGGTTTAAAAATTTTGACCACAAAAAATCCGGTGTTGTGTGACCCCCGTTGCGGCGGTGACACCGCAGGCTGTGGTTGCTCCCCGCCGGGGAAGGCGTCTCCTTCTCGGTAGGCAATCCAGGCCATTCAGGCCCTCCCTGGCGTCTCGGGCCTAGTCTGTCACAAAGAAAATAAACATTTATACATGCCTTGTGGAACTGTTTTCACAGTAAAATACACAGGCAGCAGTCGTAAGAAGAAAGGCTGAAATACAATCGTCAGTCACAGGCGTTATGAAAAAAGGGCCATTGCCCGATTATTTACTACCGTATTTACTTTTAAGGGCAGTGTTATTGGTAAATATGTAGGGGTTTTTTCTCTCGTGATATACCCGTCTTTGGGTTTTGGGCTGTTCCACGCGAGTTTGAAGCCTTTGGTTAAACGAGGTAACACAACCACGGGTCAAGTTATCTTTTGATGCATCACAGCTGTCATAACCCGTACGGTTTACCCCGTATTCTTCTACAGAGACATTGAGTTTTCACGACCATACGGGGTACAGCCGTTTCAATACGGGCAAAAAAAAACATTCTTTAGTAACAATATTGTCTGTTTGTTTGTGTTTCTACATTGTGATGGGACTCCGTAGGACGAACGTTGATATTTATAAAGACACGTGGTGGCAGATACGGTCTGAATTGATCTGTAATAAGGTAGGGGCACTGATTGATAGTGGGTTGACAGCTACGTGGTGGTGAGTGTACTCGAAGTGAATCTCTATTTGTGTGTTTCTCCCTTGTGATGGGACTTTGTTGTTGTTGTTGTTTTAGGCGGCTGCGGGACTGTGCAACGTTGGTGAGCGGCATAGGAGCGGTGGGGGCAACATCCATTGTAGAGTACAATGTCACTACGCTCCCACGTCTGCGCTACCCTCCTCCACCAAGCCGCCACACGGACGAGCGTGGTGAAGTATGGTCAAATCACGACCCGGGGCGGCGTGGGGAGACCCTCGTCCGGCAATGGATTAACAAATTGGCTCTTACTGCATACCTCCATATATATAAAATTATGCAAGGTTGTGATTGTGTGTGTTGTCTGTTCAAAATGTTTAGTGTACTTCCCGACATGCAACAAACTGGAAATTTGCCATGTGGGTACTTTCCAGACTGGACACCGTGTAAACATTATACAAATACACTTTTGTGTTGTTTTTGGGGGGGGGAGCTCAATAATGTATAGATTTTTTGGACGGCAAGTGAGCTATGACGTCAAATCTGTCACGTGACCCTCGCATGTGGAAGCGTCACGCATTGTAGTGCAGTGGTTAGCGTTGTCTGTGTGTGTCTGTGTGTGTGTGTCTGTGTGTGTGTGTCTGTTTGTGTCTGTGTGTGTGTGTGTCAGTGTGTGTGTGTCTGTGTGTGTGTGTGTGTCTGTGTGTGTCTGTGTGTGTGTATCTGTGTGTGTCTGTGTGTGTCTGTGTGTGGAAGCGTAACTCATTGTAGTGTAGCGGTTAGCGCTACACTACGCTACGAACCCGGCGACCCGAGTTTGATTCCCGTTCACGGCCACCACCGGTGATGATTATTTGAACCGCTTCTGGGCCTCCCCTAGGTCGACTCAGCCTTAAACGAGTAACTGTTGTGGTGTGAACATCGCCACTGGGGAGACAAATGCGACCGGACGTGGGATCCAAGTCCCAGGCGAAGCCGGGTAGTACAGCTAGTCATGAATATATGAATGAATATAGACGTGTAAGTCACGTGTGACTGTATATATTAATTCCTTCATGGCTCGATACTGACGTGTAGATGGTGTGGATATTCTTATTTTCTGTCTGCAGCTGAGGCTGGTCTGATGGAGCAAAGGCCCTCAGCTCAGCAGCTCGGTACGACAAGTCAACAATGCGACCGGCGTGCATACAGCACGGATCGGACTGGAAATTTGACACAGCACCAGAGAACTCACACAGGAGAGAAACCCTTCAAGTGCACTGTGTGTGACAAAGCATTTGCATGGCCATTAGTTCTTGAGACCCACCAGAGAACACACACGGGAGAGAAACCCTTCAGGTGCACTGTGTGTGGGAAGGCATTTTCACAGTCATCTGCTCTTAAAACACACCAGAGAACACACACGGGAGAAAAACCCTTCAAGTGTAGTGTGTGTGGGAAGGCATTTTCAGATTCATCTACTCTTCACAGACACCAGAGAACACACACGGGAGAGAAACCCTTCAAGTGCAGTGTGTGTGGGAAGGCATTTTCAGATTCATCTCATCTTCAAAGACACCAGAGAACACACACGGGCGAGAAACCCTTCAAGTGCAGTGTGTGTGGGAAGACTTTTTCAGTTTCATCTGCTCTTAAAACACACCAGAGAACACACACGGGAGAGAAACCCTTCAAGTGTAGTGTGTCTGGGAAGGCATTTGCAAATTCATCAAATCTTCAAGTACACCAGAGAACACACAAGCATCAGAAGATCCACAAGGAGTGGCGTCTGAAATCAGCTTGTGAAAGTCAAAGTGCCGCAATGAGCCCATCCCTCATGAAACAAGAACCGGAAGAAAATCCCAGCTTGGACACTTTTAAAGTTATCAAGGTGAAATATGAAGAGGTGATGATGAAGAGGGAAGAAGTGATGAGCGAAGAAGTGAAGGTAAAATGTGAAGATGAAGATTCAACTGCAAAATGGGACCTTTACATCGTGAAGCAGGAGGAGAATTCTGACTGAGGCAGAGTGAGGCAACTCCCAGCAGTTTGTGGAAGTGGAGGTGCGGGTGGACTCTCCGAGACAATACAAAGTCAAGTGGAGACCTGGTAGATGTGTAAGCCAGAGACGATGTCGCTACAATAGATGCACCTTTGTCACAGGCCTTTAATGAAAAGAATGCGAAGTTGAACACTCAGGTCCTAGGTTCAACCTGCAGAGTAAGAGCGGCCAGTCTTTGTGGACCTGTGGGTTGGGTTGATCTCTAACCAGGAGCGAGAGCCAATAAGCTCCCCAGCATTCACTATTTTATCAATTGCATTTATATGGTGCCTGCTTAATCGCCCCTACGTGACTTTACCGAAAGAACCAAGGAGTATGGATCCCTGCAGTCACAAACTTCAAATCAAGATTACCTCAGCAACTCGGAGTTTTGTATCCCGTTTCAGACACTCGAAGAGCATCCCCAAGTAGCAGCTGCCCCTGTGTGGTACAAGGTGGTGGCCCTGCACCGGCCTGCATGTGAACAAGATCCTGTCAGTAGCGGGTGTTGGTTGATTTGGCATCTTGGTTGTGGAGTTTGTAGGTAATTTTTCTATTTAAAGCTTTCGTGAATGCAGGGATTCTTCGTCTTGGTTCTTTCGGTAAAGTCACGTAGAAGGGAAATAATAAGATAATAAAAATTAAACATAAATAAAATTCTCACGACGTTCGCAAGAAGCCGAAACGTCGTGAGAATTTTTATTTGATTATTTTATTATCTTATTATATCCCTTCTACGTGACTTTGTAGGTAATGTTTAGAATGTTATCAATTTTGACCGAGATGCCAGCATGCAAATGGCAATAGTACGTTGTACATACACTGTTAAGCAGACGGCGCATATCTTTTTAAAAATAGCTTTTTGTTAATACGATGTAACCTGATGCAGTCTATTTCACTGCAGTAATTCAATTTTGTTAAAATGCCTGTCAATAATTTAGAATGAATACTTGTCTGATTGTGCGTGTGCATGTAACATTTTGTCTGAGGGTCAAATCTAGATTAAGTGATGTTAGGACAAAGTGTGTGTGTGTGTTTGGAAGTAACCTGTACAGAGAACTCAGGTGAGACCCGTTGTTCTTGTGATGCAGGTCAAAGGGTACTTTTGTGTTTCACGAAGCGTCGGCCTCTGGAGAAACTCATTGTCTTTGAAATAGGGAGCACGCTCGGATCATTCATCAGTTACAAGGCATACCACTTAAAAGTTACACGTATATGAGGAGGTACATTCTCTACAACACGAATTGTAGTTTTGTCTTACGTGTTGACGTAGATTTTGTCTAACTGGGACTAGAAATTCACCTTGCTCATTCACGTCTGGATGTTCGTACCTATCGGTTGAAGCAAACCCCACTGCTGTTGTTGAGACGCTGTGCACCAATAATAGTCCATCACATTGACGGCCTTCAGGCCAGGAAAGTCACAACATTTGCACACGAAGGACGCATTCACGCAAGTACCCCATGCTCCGTTTTGAAGTTTTAAAATGAAACATCTTTGAATTGTGTTGTGTTTTGAATTAGATGATTTTATTTCTTCATTAAAAGCTTGTATCAATTTACATCTGGAAGACTTCATTGAAAAGGACATTTCATGTGAATTTTCTCTCGTCACTAAGTAGATGGCCTTGCCGGGGGTTTGGTTCAATGCGGACACAAACAGTGTACACACACAGAGTATACACACACAGTGTATACACACAGTATACACAGTGTACACACACAGTGTACACACACACAGTGTACACACAGTATACACAGTGTACACACGCAGTGTACACACTGTACACACACAGTGTACACACACACTGTACACACAGTGTACATACAGTATATACACAGTGTACACACAGGGTACACTGTATATACACAAAGTGTACACAGGGTACACACACTGTATATATACACACAGTGTACACACACACAGTTACACACACAGTGACACAGCGACACACAGCGACACACGGTGTATACACAGTGTACACACACAGTGTATACACACACAGTGTACACACACAGTGTACACACACACAGTGTATACACAATAATGTTCACGTTGTTGCTGAGCTCACACACCCAAGGGAGGGAGCAATGAAAAATGAATCTAAATCAACTCCAACTCTGTGACGTCACCACTCTGCATTACTTCATCGGCGTGAAACGCCAGGGGGAGGTGTACCTCGCTAGTGACGTTATGTCACCAAGGTATTCACCCCGACCCCCGTCCACCGCGCTCTTGAGCGTGACGTCACCTCCGCTTGGGTCACTTCCGATATCGTTCCAGTGGCAATCTTTATTTGGGCAAAGCTACGCCCAGTGACTGGTGGCTCATTAACATAATGTGTCCGTTAAAGCTGTCGCGAGTTTATTGCGACGGGTTCAGCGCCCACGCCCCCATCCCTCGACATATGGGCCGGCCTCATTAACATAATTGAATCAGTCACAGCCGCTCGTGGGAGGGAAGTGACGTCATACTACTTCCTACTGTCGCGAGGCAACAGGAAGCTGCCGTGTGCGCGCTTGCACTGAAATCCGAGGTGAGAAATTCTCATCGTTGTGGTGGTGGTGGTTGTGGTGGTGGTTGTTGTTGTTGTTTACCAAGGTAGAGCCTCGCTCTCTCACGTAGGGATGTCAGTTGAGTAGCAGCGAGCATGGAAATCGATGTCCAGGTTGGAACTTTACAACGCGGGGCCTAGCCACGCGGGGCCTTGCCTCCTGCCCTCGCCTGATTGCGTTTACTTTAATTATCTCGCTTAAGTTTAATTTGTCTTCACCCGGCTCGCCACTTTGTAACTTTGTTTTATTGTAAATATTCACGCAGTTTTTATTTTCGTTCTTTTGTTAGCAGGCCAAGCCCGCTTGAGCTGCTATACCGCTCTTGTTATCAGAAGCGACCTGCCCACAACAACACAAGGTGAGGCTTGTGGTGACTGCAGGAATTAATATTCTTGGTTCTTTCGGTAAAGTCACGTAGATAGAAAATTAAATAAAAATAACATAATTTTTCTTTTTTTACAATGAAGCAAAAAACCCCACAACGTTTCCGTGGCAAGATTAATGTTGAAGATGCGAGGGCTTACAGGAATATTTATGACATTTGCCCTCTCATTGCGTGCCATGACAGTGCTGTTTGCACAGTCACACATAGTCACTGTAAGATGTTTTTCTTGGTCGTGTTTTTGTTTTGTTGCTTGTTGTGGTTGCACCCGATTCAAGAGCCGAATGGCTCACGGGACTATAACCAAAATAAATCAAACTGAAAATAAAAAAAACTGAAACCGCGCGATGAATTTTGGGAACGTTTTTCACTGCATCTCCAAATATATATGAAAGGCAAAGTTGTGATTGTGTGTGTTGTCTGTTCAAAATGTTTAGCGTACTTCCTGACATGCAACAAACTGGAAATTTGCCATGTGGGTACTTTCCAGACTGTATACCGTACAAACATTATACAAATACACTTTTGTGTTTTTGTTGGGGGGGGGGGGGGGGAGCTCAATAATGTATAGATTTTTTGCACGGCAAGTGAGCTGTGACGTCAAATCTGTCACGTGACCCGCGCACGTGGAAGCGTCACGCATTGTAGTGTAGCGGTTAGCGTTGTCTGTGTGTGTGTCTGTGTGTGTGTGTCTGTGTGTGTCTGTGTGTGTGTCTGTGTGTGTGTCTGTGTGTGTATGTGTGTGTCTGTGTGTGTGTCTGTGTGTGTGTCTGTGTGTGTGTGTCTGTGTGTGTGTCTGTGTGTCTGTAGTCCGGCAAAACAACCCCCTACCTCCTCGCGGTGCCGGACGGGCAACTCTATCGTGGACAGTGCTGTGGGGGGAGATCCAATTTTGATTGGCTCCTCTCCTCATGGCGTCTGTCACCACCACAGGGGCTAAACGAGGGCTCTGGACGGGTGCGAGGGGCTGGTAACCCCTGCACCTTCAATTAATTACCACGAAACCACGAGTTAAACTGAAATATGTAACTAATAAGCTTGTGCCGGAGGCCCCGGGGGGCCAGGCGTCTATGACGTCTCCTGGCCAAACCCCAATTGGCGGAGCCAGGAGATTGAATACCTACCCTCGGGGCTACTCCAGAAACAACAAAAAGCCACTACGGGTGGCCACGTGGAATGTTCGAACGCTCACTGCGGAGGAGAGGCTGCCACTCCTCTGTCGGGAGCTGGACCGGTACCGCCTGGATCTATGCGGCATTCAGGAGGTCCGGTGGACCGGCTCTGGATCCTGCCACCATGAGGGGTGGACAGTCCTCTACTCGGGGCAGCAGACTGCCAAACAACAGGGTGTGGCTCTTCTTTTGAACAAAAGAATGAAGGGGGTGTGGGAGCGTGGCGGTGAGGTGTGGGAAGCTGTAAGCCCCAGGCTACTTTGGGCTCGCCTTCCCATCAACCGGAGGCGAGGAATGGTGGTCGTGGTTACTTATGCCCCCACCGAAGATGAACATCCGTGGAGGGATGCAGGCAAAGCCGATGAGTCAGATTCCTTCTATGACCTCCTGTCACAGGTGCTGGCTAAAGTGGCCCCTTGGGATAGAGTCATCATGTTGGGTGACTTCAATGCCCGAGTTGGTCATGATACTGGCACCTGGTCTGGAGTGATTGGAGGGCATGGGCCAGATCAGCTCAATAACAACGGTAGGAGGCTGCTAGATTTTTGTGCAGCCCATGGGCTTGTAATTACCAACACGCTGTTCCGGCATCGGCGCATCGACACAACATCATGGATGCATGCCGGGTCCAAGCAAGAACATCTGCTGGACTACATAGTGACGGACCAGCGGATGCGAGCCCATGTCCTTGACACCAGGACCTACCGTGGAGCTGATCTGCCCTCTGACCATCGACTAGTCATCTGTAAGATGTGCCTGCCATTCTTCCACTCCGGTGGTGGGTGTACACCCAGGGCCCCATTCCGACCTAAAGTGGCCTGATCTCAGTTATCTGATGAAAGTTGCAAGCGAGAATTTCATCATCGCTTGCGGCTGGGATTGGCATCGTCCCCGACTCCTCCTGATGTCGAGGGTAAATGGGCGATGTTTAGGACTGTGACTCATGCAGCTGCAATGGCTTCTTTGGGTACACAAGTCCAGACCTCCCCAGAGACCCTGGCTGACAGAGGAGGTGTTCAGGATGGTTGAGAAAAAGCGACAGGCCCACTGCCATCGGCTACAGAATCCCACGTCAGAGAATGAGGAGGCTTACCGCAGCCTTCACTCGGAGGTTCGGAGAGCCGTGAGGCGCTGCAAGGATGGGTGGTGGTCGCGGGTTGCTGAGGAGATGGAGTCTGCCTCAGTGGCCCGTGATCACAAATCTCTATTTAACTCCATCAAAAAAGTAACCTGCAGCGCCACACCTATTACCATCATTAGGGGAAAAAACGGTGATCCAATCTCCGACCCCCAGGAACTGGTTTGCAGATTTGCTGAGCATTTCTGTGAGGTCCTGGGGGAGGGAAAATCCCTCAGCCAGGAAAACATCGTGGCACAAAGTGAGGATGACCCTGCTGAGGCTGCGGTGCCTCAAATATTGGAAGAAGTCACCCCCTGTGAGTGGCTGGCTGAGGTGCCATCTGTTGAGGAAGTACTGAAGGCGATCCGGAGTCTGAGACCAGGAAAGGCAGCGGGCAGAGATGATCTCCCAAGTGAAATGCTGAGGGAGGGTGGCGTTTGTGCACAGACTGCCCTATATGACATCATAACAACAGTCTGGACCACTGGACGGGTTCCGCAGGATTGGGAGGATGCCCTGGTGGTCCCACTTTATAAGAAGGGGGACCGCACAGACTGTAACAACTACAGGGGCATCTCACTCCTCAGTGTGCCGGGAAAGGTCCTGGCAAGGATTATTCAGCATCGCCTTGCCAGGCACGCTGAGGAGAGGCTTGCAGAGCCCCAATGCGGTTTCAGGATAGGGCGGTCCTGCACAGATGCCATATTTTCTGTCCGTCTGCTACAGCAGAGGTGTAGGGAATTCCAACAAGACCTAAATCTTTGCCTTATTGACCTTGTCAAGGCCTGTGATACCATCAGTAAGCCTGGGCTTTGGGTCGTTCTTCGTGTTTTTGGAGTACCTGACCCTCTGCTCACGATCATTAAGGACCTTCATGATGGTGAGCGGGCCCGGGTAAAACTACGTGGCCGGGAGTCAGAGCCATTCCCTGTACACCTTGGGGTGCGACAGGGATGTCCTCTGCCTCCCACATTATTTAACATCTATTTTGACCACGT
Source organism: Petromyzon marinus (assembly GCF_048934315.1). Lineage (NCBI taxonomy): Eukaryota > Metazoa > Chordata > Hyperoartia > Petromyzontiformes > Petromyzontidae > Petromyzon > Petromyzon marinus. The sequence continues at coordinate 115,208 of NW_027422983.1, read as the reverse complement.
AGTTCGTGAAGCCTTCAATAGCTGTACCGGGGGAATCTCCGTATGGTACAGATATAATGGGAGGCTGATCGACGCCCGGGTGCGGTCAAGGGATGGCTCCTTATTGCTCAACCACGTTATGTATGCTGATGATATGGTAATAGCTGCTCATTCAGAGGAGCAGTTGGAGACGCTGCTGCTGAGACTGGAGCGTGCCACTAAGAGGTGGGGCCTTACCATCAGCCCCACCAAAACTAAGCACCTGCCTGGGTATTTTGTACCATCGGACACTCCACCCCCACAACTCCCGATCGGTGATGGGGCAGTTGTGGAGAGAGTGGAGAGTTTCCCACACCTGGGCAGTGTGCTTATGACTGGCTCCAGTTTTACAGCAGAGGTCTCACTCCGAATCAGTCGAGCGGCAATATATTTCATCAGTTGCGTAACGCTGTGTGGTAGCTACCTGGTCTGTCGCTCCGCACTAAGCTTCAGATCTTCTCGGCCACGGTCATTCCCTCCCTTCTCTACGCTTGCGAAACGTGGACCCCCCTAATGGAACATCTTCGCCGGTTAGAAACATTTAGGCTGGCCTGCCTACGATCCATCCTGGGTTTAACCAGACTGGATTGTGTGAGGAGCTCACAAATCCTTGAAAGATCTGGGCAAGATCCCATCGGTGAGCTCCGGCGGGCAAGGCTGCGATGGCTGGGTCATGTAGCCCGCATGCCCAGCCACCGCATGCCGAAACAGCTTTTGTTCGGCCGGATTGAGGGGGCAAAGCGGGCGCGGCACGGGCTAGAGAAGAGATGGAGTGATGTGGTACAGGAGGACGTGGAGCTGAGTGGACTTGCCGATGACTGGTACCAGCGGTGTCAAGATCGGCCTCTGTGGAGGAGGCTCGTGAAGGACGCTATTGGGCAGTTGGAGGCGGTCGCCCTCCAACGGAGGGCGGAGGAGCGATGCTCACAACAACGAGCGGAGCGCCGGGTGGCTTAAATGGTGCACAGCGTCTCAACAACAGCAGTGGGGTTTGCTTCAATCGATAGGTAACGAACATCCAGACGTGAATCAGCAAGGACTATTTCTAGCCCTAGTTAGACAAAATCTACGTCAACACGCAAGACAAAACTACAATTTGTGTTGTAGAGAATGTACCTCCTCCTATACGTGTAGCTTGTAAGTGGTATGCCTTGTAACTGATGAATGATCCGAGCGTGCTTCCTATTTCAAAGACGATGAGTTGCTCCAGAGGCAGACGCTTCGTGAAACACAAAAGTACCCTTTGACCTGTATCACAAGAACAACGGGTCTCACCTGAGTTCTCTGTACAGGTTACTTCCAAACACACACACACGTACTCCACAACTCCAGCCTCATGAACCATCGTTGGCCGAGACAATGACGTCTCTCCTCTTCTCGGCCACGGTCATTCCCTCCCTTCTCTACGCTTGCGAAACGTGGACCCCCCTAATGGAACATCTTCGCCGGTTAGAAACATTTAGGCTGGCCTGCCTACGATCCATCCTGGGTTTAACCAGACTGGATTGTGTGAGGAGCTCACAAATCCTTGAAAGATCTGGGCAAGATCCCATCGGTGAGCTCCGGCGGGCAAGGCTGCGATGGCTGGGTCATGTAGCCCGCATGCCCAGCCACCGCATGCCGAAACAGCTTTTGTTCGGCCGGATTGAGGGGGCAAAGCGGGCGCGGCACGGGCTACAGAAGAGATGGAGTGATGTGGTACAGGAGGACGTGGAGCTGAGTGGACTTGCCGATGACTGGTACCAGCGGTGTCAAGATCGGCCTCTGTGGAGGAGGCTCGTGAAGGACGCTATTGGGCAGTTGGAGGCGGTCGCCCTCCAACGGAGGGCGGAGGAGCGATGCTCACAACAACGAGCGGAGCGCCGGGTGGCTTAAATGGTGCACAGCGTCTCAACAACAGCAGTGGGGTTTGCTTCAATCGATAGGTAACGAACATCCAGACGTGAATCAGCAAGGACTATTTCTAGCCCTAGTTAGACAAAATCTACGTCAACACGCAAGACAAAACTACAATTTGTGTTGTAGAGAATGTACCTCCTCCTATACGTGTAGCTTGTAAGTGGTATGCCTTGTAACTGATGAATGATCCGAGCGTGCTTCCTATTTCAAAGACGATGAGTTGCTCCAGAGGCAGACGCTTCGTGAAACACAAAAGTACCCTTTGACCTGTATCACAAGAACAACGGGTCTCACCTGAGTTCTCTGTACAGGTTACTTCCAAACACACACACACGTACTCCACAACTCCAGCCTCATGAACCATCGTTGGCCGAGACAATGACGTCTCTCCTCTTACCCCACCCCCGCCCCTGCCAGTATAGTCGCATGGATAATGAGTTTATGGGACTGTACCAACCAATCACGTCAGCCGGGGGGTGGGAGGGGGGGGTGTCGGGGCTCTACCGACAGACGTGGTTGCCAGCAGGCGGTGATGTGCAACCTTGCGGTGTGCCACCGCCTGCGTTTTGAATGGTTCAACTAATCACGACTAATCACGACTATAATCACGACTAATCACGACTAATCACGACTCTAATCACGACTCTAATCACGACTAATCACTTTTAGGCGGTGGAGTTGGGGCAGCAAGCAATGAGGCCTCCTGCCCCGTTTTCAGCGCTGTGGAAATATAAGCTTTATATATATTAAAATAATAATAACCATGTTGATTTGAGCTTGGCCTCTGTAGCTGTTAACTTGCCGAGTACAACATTTATTTAAGTGCCTATTTGGGTTCAGCACTGGGCGCCGGCTCAGCAGAGCTGCCGTGCCAGGGGGCATGGCGGGGGGGGGGGGTGGGGGCGGAGCGGTGGGTGGGGCGGTGAGCCGGCCGTGGCAGCAACCGCGCCCCGCGGAGACGGAGCCGCTTGCCGTCACAGAGCCGGGCGGAACTGCTTGCCGTCACAGAGCCAGGCAGAACCGCTTGCCGTCACAGAGCCGGGCGGAACTGCTTGCCGTCACAGAGCCAGGCAGAACCGCTTGCCGTCACAGAGCCAGGCGGAACCGCTCGCGGTGACGTAGCCGCCACGGCGGTGCGACGTAACCGCGGCAACGTAAAACCACGGCGATGGAGCTGCCCGTGGCGACGTCACCACGTCGACGTGAGCCGCGCGCCGACACCGATTGGACCGTGGTGCTAGAGGCCCTCGCGTCGTAATGGAACCACGCTCGGTGAGCGAACCACGCTCGCGGTTACAGAACCACCACCACCGCCGCCCCCTCATATCGAGACTCGCAGGGCTCTAACCAGCACCATGCGCAGCGCACGATTGATTTTGTTTTAGTTTCATTTATTTTTGTTAATCGGGTACAACCGCAACGAACATAAAAAAAAAACATGAAAATATCTTAAAGTGAACGGGAACCGGACCGGCGCACGTGCCGAGCGGAAATTGAACGACGACAAACAGAAACGCGAGGCCGGCGGCCGGACCTCGGGCCGCGTGCTCGACCGCGGGGAGGGCACGGCCGAAGCCGGACTACTAGCGCAGTGGCCTCCGGCGCTCGCGCCAAGCTAAGTGTGCCCCATTCACCGCTCGCACGGTAAACGGGGCATCTCTCGTCTCTCGCGCGTGCGAGCGCCGCCGTCCGATGCGAGCGCCGGCTGGGAGGGGCGGCCCCGGCTCGCGCTCGGGGCGCCGGCTCGAGCGGAGGCCAGAGGGCGACTCGGCGCCGCGGCAGGGAGAGCCGGAGTCGAGGAGGGCGCCCGCGGCGCCGAGATTCTCCGCCAGGCCGAGGCCGACGACGGACGGCGGCGAGAACTCGGGACGGCTGGCGGGGCGATTCGCCGTCGATGTCCACCGAGGGGCCTGGCGATGTTTGGAAAGATAAAATGTCACTGTTCGATAACTTCCACGTGTTCGTTAAAGGAGAGCTGAAAAAACTGTCAGGTTTTCTTGCAGCGGCTGCGTACGCCGCTGCGATTTGTCTGGACAATGTTCATTTGAAATTGCCAGCCCCTTCTGTCGAGACGGGGGGGCGCATGTTTGAGCACACGGGTTGGCGAAAGGGAGGCCCAGGAGCGGTTCGGGCATGAGCCTCCATCGATGTGAAGGTCCCATTGTGGAGTTGAATCTTCATCTTCACATTTCACCTTCACTTCTTCGCTCTTCACCATCACTTCTTCACTCTTCACCATCACTTCTTCACATTTCACCTTCACCTCTTCATATTTCACCTCGATATCTTTAAAAGTGTCCAAGCTGGGATTTTCTTCCGGTTCTTGTTTCATGAGGGATGGGCTCATTGCGGCACTTTGACTTTCACAAGCTGATTTCAGACTCCACTCCTTGTTGATCTTCTGATGCTTATGTGTTGTCTGGTGTCCATGAAGAGTTGATGACTGTGAAAACGCCTTCCCACACACACTGCACTTGAAGGGTTTCTCTCCTGTGTGTGTTCTCTGGGGTGTTACAAGAGAAGATGAATGTGCAAACACCTTCCCACACACGCTGCACTTGAAGGGTTTCTCTCCCGTGTGTGTTCTCTGGTGTGTTACAAGAGCAGATGAAACTGAAAACGCCTTCCCACACACACTGCACTTGAAGGGTTTATCTCCTGTATGAGTTCTCTGGTGTACATGAAGATGTGGTGACTGTGCAAATGCCTTCCCACACACCCCGCACTTGAAGGGTTTTTCTCCCGTGTGTGTTCTCTGGTGTTTTACAAGAGTAGATGAATGTGCAAACGCCTTCCCACATACACTGCACTTGAAGGGTTTCTCTCCCGTGTGTGTTCTCTGGTGTGTTACAAGAGCAGATGAAACTGAAAACGCCTTCCCACACACACTGCACTTGAAGGGTTTATCTCCTGTGTGAGTTCTCTGGTGTACATGAAGATGTGGTGACTGTGCAAACGCCTTCCCACACACCCCGCACTTGAAGGGTTTTTCTCCCGTGTGTGTTCTCTGGTGTCTTTGAAGATTTGGTGACTGTGAAAACGCCTTCCCACACACACTGCACTTGAAGGTTTTCTCTCCCGTGTGTGTTCTCTGGTGTTTTACAAGAGTAGATGAATGTGCAAACGCCTTCCCACATACACTGCACTTGAAGGGTTTCTCTCCCGTGTGTGTTCTCTGGTGTGTTACAAGAGCAGATGAAACTGAAAAGGCCTTCCCACACACACTGCACTTGAAGGGTTTATCTCCTGTGTGAGTTCTCTGGTGTACATGAAGATGTGGTGACTGTGCAAACGCCTTTCCACACACCCCGCACTTGAAGGGTTTCTCTCCCGTGTGTCTTCTCTGGTGTCTTTGAAGATTTGGTGACTGTGAAAACGCCTTCCCACACACACTGCACTTGAAGGTTTTCTCTCCCGTGTGTGTTCTCTGGTGTGTTACAAGAGTAGATGAACGTGAAAACGCCTTCCCACACACACTGCACTTGAAGGGTTTCTCCCCTGTGTGAGTTCTCTGGTGCAATGTCAAATGTTCAGTACGATTTGTGCTGTATGGACACCGGTCGCATTGATGCCTTTTTGCACCGAGCTGCACCGAGTGCCTTTGCTCCATCAGTAAAATTCTGCAGAGGAAGCGACAGCTGCAGAGAGAAAAAAATAATATCCACACCATCTACATGTCAGTATCGATGCACAGAGGAATGCATATATACAGTCACACGTGACGAACACGTCTATACTTATTCATATATTCATGTTATAGTGAAAAAGTGTCCCAAATTCATCACACGAGCTGTTATGGCACGCAATGAGGGCAAATGTCATAAACGTGCCTGGAAGCGCTCGTATCTTCAAAATGAATGTTAACCCAAAACTCCGAGCACACAATTTCGGCTGTCTGGCTTCAAAATGAATATTTATGAAAGCTAAATTCAGGTGACATAGCAAAGGGGTTTGGAAAATAATACTATTTTTGTTATGCAGAAATGCCTAAATTAATGTTCAATCACAACTTAGAGGTGTGAAGCCAGGCACAGATGTCCTTGAATGCTGGGATGAACAGTTCCGACTTCAGCTGCACGTGTGCTGTGATAACTTCCCGACTACATTCTTAGAAAGAGTAGCAGAGGAAAACAAAAATAAACTACTGTTTTTATATAACCTCCGTGCTCAATAGAGTTAGACTTTACTGCAAATACAAACTTGACCCTGTCACACACTCAGAGGTGGAGCCAGGATTTTCAGGTAGGAGGGGCAACCCCTTCAGCAATGAAAAATGATAAGAGTTGTTAGTAGGGAGTTGTTAGTAAGTAGGGAGTTGTTAGTATGTAAGGAGTTGTTAGTAGGGAGTTGTTAGTAAGTAGGGAGTTGTTCGTAAGGAGTTGTTACTAAGGACTTGTCCCTTATATTCTTAGCTCTTTCGGTAAAGTCAAGTTGAAGGGAAACAATACAATAATAAATATATAAAACAATAAAAATTCTCACGACGTTTTATATATTTTTTATATATTGAATATAAATTACTGCACTCACGAAAGCTTTAAATAAAAATTTAGCTTGTGTTGCGCCCGAAACGTCGTGATTTATTTTATTTTGTACCTACCACGCGATGACTTTAACCTGAAAGGACCAAAGAGCATCTCGCTGAAGAATATTCTCTGTGTCTCTGGTGGACTGGAGTAGGCTCGTGGCTCGTGGTCACAGCTGTGGGTGACAAGAGTGGCGGATGCGGCGTGCCCAGCCGACTTGGGGACAGATCTGGCTGAAATGAAGCTTTGTACATGACCCGCAGTGGTGAAGTATGGTCAAACAACCTCCTCCCCATTACCGCCATGGAGTTGGGGAAGCCTTCATCCATTGGTGGAATGAGATGGGCGGAGTATCAACGATATATTGAAATGACAAGAGGGACCTTGAAAGTGTTTCTCAGAGGGGAGAAACACCTTAGGCTTAAGTTTCAACGTGTACCATTGAAGTATTGTTCATTGTAAGAGCTGGCTAAGTGTACATGTTGTGGCGGCTTGTAGAAGAATAAAAATAGATTTCCCCCAAAAAAAAATATTGCTCAAAATGCCCCTCCAATATATTGCTATTCAAAATATTTAAACAATAATAATTGCTGTGCTATGTAAATAAAAATAACAATTTTATAAACCTTGGCCACAATATGTGGACTTGTCTTCATGTAACAATGCATAGATTTCTGTTTATATGATTGTGGTTATGAAGAAAAGCAACGTTGTAATAGAATAACACTCTTAGACATTATTGTTAAAAAATAACATGGAGTCGATTCCCGTTGCGGCTTCCGAAGATCAGATGGAGTCGATTCCCGTTGCGGCTTCCGACGTTCAGATGGAGTCGATTCCCGTTGCGGCTTCCGAAGTTTTAAATGGAGTCGATTCCCGTTGCGGCTTCCGACGTTTTAGATGGAGTCGATTCCCGTTGTTGATAACATGGGAATCGATTGTTGGTGAATGAAGCTCGTGGAATCGATTTTCAATGGGGGGGGGATAAAGCGGGAATCGAGATGGTGGTAGTGATTATAGCTGATGGAATCGATTACCATTGGGATAATATTGGTGGAGTTATATTATTGTTATTGCTCCTCTGTTTAAATATAATTTACGTGCAAACTTTGCCGACTACACACTTATCGAAACAATGCTCTCCATAACTTTTACCCCGGGGTTTAAATATTGTTTTGTGATTTAAAAAAAAACCCGAAAGAGCGGGAAACATTGAACGTCCTACTCACTGATTGGTCCAAGCGGCACCCGGCCACCTCCCACCATCGCCTTCTCCTATTGGACCCTGCCTTCAGCAGCGTTGCGCTCCTATTGGCTCAGCAAACGCGGACCACGATTCGCGTTTCGTAATCATAGCTCGACACGATTCAGGACGAGAAGGAAACGAAACAACGGAATCGCGTTTGAGTAAAAAAACATTTTATTTAAATATGGTACGTCAACAATAAAACTTTTATTTTTTTACATTTATTTACAACGCGCGAATGCCAACGCGAGTTTTATTGTTGATGTTGAGTTTTGTAATTTCGTACTTTAAAAAAAAGTTTTCCTCAAAGTCGCTCCGCCTCAGAGCCAATCAGATTTGGCGTCTCCCTTCCCACGTGACGCGAAGTTTTTTTCCCGCCAATTAGTTTTGGCTCCTCCCCTTCACCCACCGCCATTTTTTAATTCGAGAGGGGGGTGCAGACGCCGGAAAATTGATTTTTGTTGATCAATTAACGAGGACGACGACCCGCTAGGAGTGTGAGGTCACCACTTTTGAGAGAAAACGTGAGGTAAAGAATGTCCTCTAACATCCAGTCCGTGATTTGCAGATGATTTGCAGGTGCAGTGTTGAGTCTATTGTGCAGTGTTGAGTCTATGGTGTAGTGTTGAGTCTATGGTGCAGTGCTGAGTCTATGTGTAGTGTTGAGTCTATGGTGCAGTGCTGAGTCTATGGGCAGTGTTGAGTCTATGGTGCAGTGTTGAATCTATGGGGCAGTGTTGAATCTATGGTGCAGTGTTGAATCTATGGTGCAGTGTTGAATCTATGGTGCAGTGCTGAGTCTATGGTGCAGTGTTGAGTCTGGTGCAGTGTTGAGTCTATGGGCAGTGTTCAGTCTATGGGCAGTGCTGAGTCTATGGTGCAGTGTTGAGTCTATGGGTAGTGTTGGTTTTTCTCACACCAGATAACCCTCGAAACTCCGTTTGGTACAGGACCTTCCAGACTGTGCGTGCCCCCGTTTATTGCTGTGCAGACGTTTGTCAGAAGTGACAGACTGAACTGTTTAATTTTTAACACGTAGGCTTTGGCGATAAATATCATCCATAATAGAGGTTGGTGGCGGGTTTAACATTAATATATTTACGCGATCTAACCCCCAAAAAACCTCTGTTATGGATTAATTGTTTTAACCAAACATTTCAAGTCACTAAAAGGTGTCCGCTTTTAATGATGCTTGCCGCCCAACATTTTTTTCCCGTATTCAGGAGCTGTCAAGGGTGACAACAGGAGTCGTGCCATTTCCCATCGCCGGTTTTTAAACTACCCATCGAGCTACGAGCTGCGAGCCCCGGGATCTCTTTTACGTCGGAAAGGAGAAGGCACGACGTTTCTCGAGTGATCTTTAACAAGAGAGCCCGGGCGGACTTGTCCATTGCAAAAGCATTCGCACGACGACTTCTTTTCCCCCAAATTGCCCCGTATTTTCTCGCCCGGTCGATGTCGCACATCGTAGACAATCGGGCCTTTCGCAGAGCGTTGGCGGGGAGACGCTCCGCTCCTCCGACGTCCCACTTCGACTGGATCCCGCGACCGTTGGCCTCGGAGATGCACGCCGAAGCGGCCAGGCTGCTGTTGTTCTCCGAGGGGTGGCCTGAGTCGTCCCCCGTATGGCCCGCGGGCTTGGCGCGGGCCGGACTCTACCGCATGGGACCCAGCGACCTGGTGGCCTGTTTCCACTGCGGCGGGACGATGCATCACTGGGAGGCGGGAGACGACCCCGCTCGGGAGCACGCCAGGCACTTCCCTGCCTGCGCTTTCACGGTGGGTGACGCCAGCGAGGGCGCCGGTAACGTCCTGACGCTCGTTTGGGGCAAGGCTGGGTCCTTCCTAAAACTAATGCAGGGTGCTTCTGAAAATTTGCAACAATGCCACAAAGGAATGTGCCTCCGGGCTCTGGGTACCATCTGGAGAGGATTCCAGGCATGTTTCGAAAACGATGGCGAACAAGTGGAGACTCTCTGACTTTGTGACTCTATTGGCATACATTTGTGGTCATATTTTTGTTCAATTAAAAACAATTGTCCCAAATAAGTGTGAACATTTTTTTTAAGCACCCTGTGCTAAACAATTATTCTTAACCTGGTGAGGGCCCAACTGAGCTGCGATGACATAGCTATTTGTTTCAGATGCCGACCCTCTCCATCACACAAAGCAGCGACATAGCTCAACGAAGTGGGCTCACCATCGTCGCGTGGACATTTATATTTGCCGAATACCTTTACACGTGACCTGTATTCTAAATGTGTAGGGGAGAAACCGGAGGTCCCGGAGAAAAATCCACGCGACCATGGGGGGAGAGAGAGAGAGAGAGACACGCAAACTCCAAATAGGCAGCAGCAGGTGTCAGGGTTGGGATCGAGCCCATGACCTCCTGCATACCAGGTGAGGTCGTTAACATCTCCTAGCTACCACTGCGCCCTTGTGGATGAGTCTCAATTCTTCAATGCTTTGTGCCTATAACCATGTTCCTGTGATAAGACTTTCCTGCTTCCGCGCAGAAGAGTCGGCTCATTTGACAGCAGAGCCACGACAACAAAATCAATTAAACTCTGCCCACTGTTGTAAAGACATTGCAACTGCTGTGCTGTAAAGGCGATCACGTGGATTTCGGATTAACCGGGGCAACATATTTGTTCGGTTTAAGCACCGCGTGACTTGTAATAAAAATTTCCAAGAATTACCAATGTTGTATAAACTGTTTTTAGATTATTTGAATATCCACAAGTTTTTAATCTCCGTCAAAATTTCAGGTGTGCGGTTCATCTGCAAATTGAACAAACCAATAATCCAGAGTCTACTGTAATTCAAATCAAGATTCTACTGTGATGTTATTTTCTCTATAATTTCCCCCACCCCCATACTATTTGGTGGGGTATTCATAACTGGATCACCCTGTGCTTATACCGTTGATTCCAGATGACCTCGTTCAAAAATAAAAGCCTCTTATGGATGATATTGGACGCGAAAGCCTACGTGTTAAAAAAAATATGACTTGATGTTAACACACTTCTTTGGTTTTTTCGGAAAAATCACGTAGGTAAAATAAAATAAATGAAAACTAAATTAAATCACGACGTTTCGGAGACAACACAAGCTTTCGTCTTGAGGTGGAACAGACAGCAAAATTAGCTGTATCAAGTGAACAGCTCTAGGACACACGAGATTATTTAGAGGTTAACGAGGGGGAGGAGCCAGGAAGGGGGCTAAGTTAAGCCGCCTTTTGTTATGCTGCAGGGGGTTCAGGGGGAGGGTGATGGCGTGCTGCACGAGAGCGAGTACAATTCTGGTAGAAACGGAAATGGCTGAATAATTATAAGCCAGCTAAAGTTTGACTTGGAATATATAATCTCGTGTGTCCCAGAGCTGTTCACTTGATACAGCTAATTTTGCTGTGTCTGTTCCACCTGAAGACGGAAGCTTGTGTTGCCTCCGAACGTCGTGATTTAATTTAGTGGTTTTCATTTATTTTATTTTATCTACGTGACTTTACCGAAAAAACCAAAGAGTATAAATCCTTGCAGTCACAAAAGCTTCAAATCTAGAATTAATGTTAACAATCGATGAAACAAATCAAACTTTACTTACACACCGCGATTCGTGTGTGAAAGTGCTTTACAAGACAAATGAACAGCGACCGACATAATTCAAACAAGAGTAAGGTTATCTACATCATGAGACCTGCTTTGCCAGAAACAAAATATAAGAATAGGTTTTTTCCCCTCTGGCGTGGGCCAATCAGTTTCAAGGACAATGCATATATTATCAGTGTATTTTTTTCATTCTGAGTATTGTGGTTAATGCAGACATGATTCCTTGTTAATACGTAAACAAAAGTTACGTGACGAACTAAAAGCCCTAATCAAAAGGCCAGTCTAAAAAGGTTTTGTTTTGAAGATGTCGTTTAAAAAAAATGATTATAATGCCCTCACGGCTTCCTGGGGAGCCGTTCCAAAGGGCGGGGAAATTCGATGAGCTCATTGCTTCGTCGTCGCCATTGATGCTGTCGTTGTAGTCGTCATCGTCACCATTGTCGTCGTTGCGTTTGTCCCTGGGTGGTGCCTTTTTTCCCGCAGGCCCCGTTGCCGCCAGCTCCGCGCTGAGTCCAGAGATGCGTTCGTTCGGGGCGCGACTCAGATCCTTCGCTAGATGGCCGCATACCGCCAATGTGTCCCCGCATGAGCTGGCGTACGCAGGCTTCTACTATTCCGGTACGGTTTGTGCTGCTGCTGTTACGTAGAAGTGGGTGGAGGCCTTCCCCGGCGCTGTAGTCTGCCCTCGTGTAGTGGGGAGAGGGGTGGCACTTGGGGGGCAAGCGCCATGGTGGCTAGGAGATGTTGACTACCTCGCCTGGAAGACAGGAGGTAGTGGGTTCCATTCTGACCCTGACACCTGATGTATATTTGGAATTTCCGTGCCTCTGTCCCCATGGTCACGTGGATTTTGTCTGCCGGTCCTCCGGTTTTTTCCTTACACATTTAGAAACACGCGTTTAGAGTATTTGGCTGAATTTAAATTACCACGCGATAAGCCACTTCGTTGAGCTATCGTTTGTGATAGCCAGGTGGTCACTTCTGAAGAAGAGCTAAAAAGCAACTCAATGGTCCTAACACCTGGCATCATAAAATCGTTTAAATGTTGGTTAATAGTTTTGGTCAAACACCTGAGGGAGGTCAGAATCAGAATATTTATCTATACTGGAGGAATATATTGAGCTGCAAAGCTCTTTTTCGCATGATGCCCAGTCGGGGCACGGGGGGTAAGAACGTAACGGCAACGAACAGTTTACAACTAACACGATAGGAGTGCAAAGTCCAAAGAAAGGCAAACGAATCGCCTAAACTCAGACAAATACAACAAACTAAACCATCCCCCACCCTACCAGGCAAAGCCCTATAGCGGGCAGGGGTCGTTCGCCCGGTGCGCACAAACACATCGACTTATACACATGGACGCACACACGCACACATCGATTTACATACATCGACCCACGCACATACACATCGTCTTGCGCGCACACGGTCCGTACCGGGTGCGGTGGTCATCTGCCGTCTCCCGGCACGAAGGGGCTCGTTTGGTCATACAGGCGTGGTGTGCGTGGCATGATGTGCGTTAGTTTAACGCGTTGGGAGGCTTTCATGACCAATATCATCGATAGCACAGGTGTTTTTGTTGTTTGGGTTAGTTCGCGTAAATATAAATGTGGTGTCGTTAAACCCGCCGCCACCCGATACGGCCAATTATAAGGTTTGTCACGTTAACAGAACGTGCTAATTTTATCTAAGTTAAAAAACCTGTATTGTAGATAATGTGTGTTGATTACCCTATGAATAACTCAATCGGTAATGGATACCCATTGTAATTTATATGCACGCATTAACCCTCCACCATGCCCCCCTTATGACCTTCGCACGTGATTGGCTCGCAAGTGACTCCATCACATTTATCCCCTCTATTTAAGACCGAGGCGGGAGGATTTCTCCACAACTCTGGCCGTTGCCTTATGATGCTGATATAATTACCGATGATACGTCACGGTACTCAAATTTGTAAACGTCGTTGCGGATTTACTCTCCAACACACCGGGTGTGCTGAACCAGTAACTAATTGGCACGTTTTGTTTACGTGACAACAGAGAGTTGTTGGTGGAATCCTCCTCCTGTTTCGGTCTTAAATAGAGGTGGGGATAGATGTGATGTCATCACTTGTGAGCCAATCAGGTGCGATGACGAGAGGGACGGGGGGTCAATGCTACCCTGGCAGACTTTTTATTAATTGTAGTTTTTTTAATGTAAATTGGTACATTGTCCTTTAAATTTTTGCCATTTGTAAAAAAATATTAATTTCCTAATTTTCATAAAAGTATCAAATCATTATTTGTTTATTGCAGCCTTGCATCATTAAAATCAAATTTCATGTCATAATATTGTCCATAAGTGACACAAACATCCTTTGACACATTTGAGGGATCTGTCTGAGAGCAATTTGACACTTTGCAGATGAGCAAGTGGTTCACATGGACTCTGTTCATATACACAGGATTCTTCTTTCATATCGCGTTAGAATAAAGCAACAGGACTACAAATGTATGTTTAGCATTGTAAGCCATGACATTCCATCCGAGGTGGTAGCTGTGTGGAGTCTGCTTGTTCCACCAGAATACAATTGTTGTATTGGGGCAGTCATCAGTGATATTGTTTGCACCTCACTACATTCACAGTTTGTTAAGTCCTTGATCTTCTATTCATGGGCAGAAATGGGCAGCTCGATGGGTTGCATTTAGACTAAAATGGGTAAGATATTTTTTTCATAATTAGATTTTGTAGTCATTGGTAACAGAACTGAAATAACAAACTTGCGAGCCTTGGCAACTTACTTTAATCTCATCTGGCCAGTCAGAGTCAAACCCAAGATGTCAAGTAGTAGCCGATCCGGTGCTTGGGCAAAGGCAAAGCAATGTCCCAATGAGACAACCTGCCGCCACCACCACCACTTTTTCTGTTAATCACCGACTGACTTTATCATCGCACGGTGAAAGGTCAGTGTTGTAAAAAATATTCAAGCATTTTTTTCGCATTTCACATCATTAATGGTTCTCCATCGTTATATATCAATAGTGGACACCTTGTTCACATTTTGAATGTAAATGACTATAATCTTAATTTTCATCTTATTGAGATGGAGATTTTAGTTTTTATCTAAGTGTTATAACAAGAAAATGCCACATCTACTTCGAGAAAGAGACTGATTTTCTGCTAAAGGCAACCTCCTTTCTACGCAAACACGATTTACAATTAAGCGTAATGGTTTGTATGGACTGTGTCATATAAAACAGAGGCCACAAACAATAAACCAGTCATCATTAAGAGACACGGTGAAGCCGATACATTATTAACGAAAAAATAATGTACACCCCTTTGTCACTCGACTGTTGGATGACAGTCTTCCCACATTGTTTTACGATTTTTTAAAATTTGATTCTCATTCGGCCCGATGGTGTCAAGTGTAGTCTCCATCCCTGATTCACTCTCTCTCTGTGTGGCCTCTCTGTTTACGTATTATAAAGAATGGACATTGCCCAAAAACATCACCAATTATATACTTTTTCTTTCAAAAGCAATGTTAATGACAAATATGTTGAGGCTTGATTACGTTTTTTTTTTACTTTTAGATAAGAATCACGATCACTGGCACACCGCTGCAGAATGCATCTGTGAATCAGCTGTTTTCAAGGCATTTAATATGTCCTGGCCATACAAACATCAGGTCGCATTATAGGACACGCCATAATTCACGGGCTGTCATAACACTGGGATTCCCCCAGGATATAGCACAGGTTAGCAGTCCCAGCACACATGAACGCAGGCCCTGTCTCAATCCTCATTAATTCTCATTACCGTGCCTTTGCATGGCTGGGCAAAAGGCATTTCTGCTAAACCCAAAACATTCAAGCAATGGAGGAGTTGTATGGCGGGATCCACGGAGTAGGAGCCAGCCGCATCAATGTTCTGCACCCACTGGAAAAAAAAAAACTCGGTAAAACCAGGCCTAAATTAAGCACCGAGTAAGGGCAGCCTCCTCAGGTTAACATAGCTCTGTGGTCAGGTTGAACAGTCAGTTTGCTCACCACCGGAACAGTTTTGCGTGGAGTTGACCGATCAATTTCACAAACCACCCAGTAATTTCTTTAGGAAATTTGCAACTGGCATTAAAGTCTTTGTAACATAAATTTACAAGGGCGGGCCATTGTGCACGCCAGTGTCATTTGCCGAATTCGATGTTTTGCTTGTAAAATAGGCAAAAAAAGCGACAATTAAGGTTGTCCCTTCATTTGTCAAATCGTCGGATGTAGCCAGCAAAGTAGATAGATCATATTTCCCAAAGGGCAGGAGGCTGTTTAAAAGACCTCGGAGTTGACACCGCTGTGTAGGTTTTCGCTGTATCGTTGAGTTTGTGCTGAAAATGTTTCACGTTCATTTCCTGAAGAAGACCTCAGCACCTGGGGGCGAAACGTCGCGCGCGTTGCTGAAAAACACGCAGTGCGACTCAACTCACTCAACAGAAGAAAAAGCTTGGCCAGCCGCCAACAAAGTGTCAGCAGCTCCACAGAAAGAGCGCGCGCCGGTGCAGCTCATCCAGCAGTGGAGAGAACGGCTGTCAGCGAACCAGCATGGGCGCGTTCGCGCATCTTCAAGGAGAGAGAGCGCACGCCATCAGCACCAGCGCTGAGAGGGCAGCGGGCCCGCACTCGACACCCATCATCGTGCGACGACGGCAAGCGTCGTGCTGACTAATCCAGCCAGCGGTGGACAGAAACTGTGACAAAGCCGTTCGTATGCCCCCCCCTCCCCCACACTCTCCCCCTCACTCCCCCACCACGCCGCAACACACAGGAAACACATTTTGGACACAAGAGATGCTAACCTCGGCGTCTACTTTACGCAAAGATTTGAACCAGTCATAAAGAAGACACATGATACGCATATCGGGATAATCAAGAAGGATTGCCACTCCAAGGTGGTGCATTAAAAATCAATTCATAACGAAAAATACTGCTGTCATTGAGTTGCATAATAACTAATCGTCCTACTGTTAACAATGTGATAAGAATTGACTTGAAGGTCAATTAATGGATGTGGTACTGTGTGGGCAATGTTTAAACACGAATTTACATATTATAAGGTTAAGGTTTTGATAGAATAGTTGCATGTTTTAATCTCTCAACAACCGATTGATTGCGTTACGCGTCGGGAATTAACCACAGGTGCCGTTATCGAAGTGAAACAACGCAATCGTGATGTGTACCATGTTAATGCTGTGTTGAAATCCCGATATTTGAGAGTTCTCATCTTATTCAAAAATTAAAGTTTAGCTAGAAAATATAATTGATTAAAGCATAAAGGTTGTGTGTGATTCTTCCTGAAATTCTGCGTAAAATTGTTCTGCGAATGAGATTATGAACCTTGAGGGGACCTATCACCACACATAATCCATAACACATAATTCATAATGTTCAATCGAGAGTAATCGTATCCTTATCGATAATACGGAATTAAATAGCAGAGTCGAACCGACTCTCTCTCATTCATGCTCATAACACCTACGAAACTGCATACGATTAATTGCGTTATTCCAATTCATAACACAATCCTCGTCACAGAGGCTGGACCTAATTATCATAACGACCTGCATTATCATAACCACACCCACTCGCATAAAGTAATATGATTATCTCTCCAATCAGCATAATTTATGCGCATAATTACACGAATTAACATAACTTCGGGTAAATTATGCAAATTCAAATTTAATTTAATTTTCATTATTTTCATCAATTTTCATAACACCCACATATACAACACTGAACAGGCCCGCTCACCATCATGAAGGTCCTTAATGATCGTGAGCAGAGGGCCAGGGACTTCGAAAGCACAAAGAACAACCAAGACCCCAGGCCTACTGATGGTATCATAGGCCTTGACCAGGTCAATAAAGCAGAGATGTAGGTCTTCTTGGAATTCCCTATACCTCTGCTGTAGCAGACGGATAGAAAATATGGCATCTGTGCAGGACCGCCCTTTCCTGAAACTGCATTGGGGCTCCGCAAACCTCTCCTCAGCGTGCCTGGCAAGGCGATGTTGAATAATCCTTGCCAGGACCTTTCCCGGCACACTGAGGAGGTTTTAAACCTGGGTGAGTGATGGTGTTATCATTGTGGGCCTATCCGATGCGAAGACCAGAGGGGGGTTGATGTAGGCATTAACGCTTCAATGAATTTTGGTTAATCTCAGAAAATGCACCACCTATTATTGGTGGGTTTAACGACCCATTTATATTTACGCGATCGAACCCAAAAAAGCCTGATGGGTATCGGTCGCGAAAGCCTACGTGTTCAACATTATATGACTATAATTAGACCTCCTTTGCCAGTACCAAAATGTAATAATAGGGTTTTCCCCTTTTTTTCTGGCAACAAAACTGAAACCTTTTTGCAAGGATTCATGTCTGCATTAACCACAATACCTGCAGTCAAAATGCAAACAAAAAACATACTATGATAATATATGCATTGTCCTTGAAACTGATTGGTCCACACCAAGGGACGGCTATCTTTTGAGCCTCGACCCAACTGGTGCTCGACCACATGACGCCAGAAGGCGTACAGCTCAAAGACAATGCACTATCAAAGTAATGAGGGCTTGGGTGAGCATCTACATCATTAGACCTCTTTGCCAGTACCAAAATGTAATAGGGTTTTTCCCTTTTTTTTCTGGCAACAAAACTGAAACCTTTTTGCAAGGATTCATGTCTGCATTAACCACAATACCTGCAGTCAAAATGCAAACAAAAAACATACTATGATAATATATGCATTGTCCTTGAAACTGATTGGTCCACACCAAGGGACGGCTTTCTTTCGAGCCTCGACCCAATTGGTGCTCGACCATATGACGCAAGAAGGCATACAGCTCAAAGACAATGCACTCATTATTTTGATAGTGCATTGTCTTTGAGCTGTACGCCTTCTGGTGTTATGTGGTCGAGCACCAATTGGGTCGAGGCTCAAAAGAAAGCCGTCCCTTGGTGTGGACCAATCAGTTTCAAGGACAATGCATATATTATCATAGTATGTTTTTTGTTTGCATTTTGACTGCAGGTATTGTGGTTAATGCAGACATGATCCTTGCAAAAAGGTTTCAGTTTTGTTGCCAGAAAAAAAGGGGAAAAACACTATTACATTTTGGTACTGGCAAAGAGGTCTAATGATGTAGATGCTCACCCCAAGCCCTCATTACTTTGATAGTGCATTGTCTTTGAGCTGTACGCCTTCTGGCGTCATGTGGTCGAGCACCAGTTGGGTCGAGGCTCAAAAGATAGCCGTCCCTTGGTGTGGACCAATCAGTTTCAAGGACAATGCATATATTATCATAGTATGTTTTTTGTTTGCATTTTGACTGCAGGTATTGTGGTTAATGCAGACATGAATCCTTGCAAAAAGGTTTCAGTTTTGTTGCCAGAAAAAAAGGGGAAAAACCCTATTATTACATTATATGACTGCTCAGCCTGAGCCATGTTAACGATCTGATATTTGCATTGCCCTTGGACTGCTCGCCCTTGTAAAGGTGTTGTTTTCTGGTCTCCTAACACCGGTGTTGTTTCTGGTCTCCTAACACCGGTGCAGAGACAGGGCAATGAAGGATTGCCGTGTCTGGGTGTCGGATAATCGGCTGTCTAAGGACAACGCCGCACATTGTTTTCAAAGCATCTTTGTTTCCACGTTTTTTGCCACAAGCGTGACGCGCGTGGTTATAACGTGGACGCTCCATGATGCCCTGCACGAGGTGTGTGTCTGTTGGGTGTGTGAATATCTCAACACCTCCAGTATTACTGCCGGAGAGGGTAATAAAGGCTTTTTATTCATAACAGGCGTCGTTTTTAAAGCGCGGGAAACCAAAGCTTGCTCACTTACGAGCTTGACCAGTAAGAAATTATTATCCTGACTCAATGTTAATGTGAACAAAACAACTCAATAGGAACATGTGTGTGTGTGTGTGTGGGGGTATAAGATATACAGGGTGTCCGACATGAATATACAAAGAAGTTGAATAGTTTAGTTTAACACGTAGGCTTTCGTGACCAATATCATCCACAATACAGGTTTTTTAAGGGTTAGATCACGTATAAATCTAACCCAAAAAACCCTTATTATAGTTGAATAGTTTAATTGTTATTCGTGATGCTGACATACATTTTATCTCTATAAATACATTAGACTTACGAGTTTTAGTTTGTGAATATATCAATTGGCACTTGTTTCAGGTTAAAATCCCCAGTTTCTGATATAGCGGAAAGTCCGCCCGTTCGCCCGACTTAATGCCATTCGATGTTTTAGCTCCGGCGGTGTTAAAGGTAAAGTCTTACGCGAACAAACTACGGGGACCTTGAAGAGCAGTGTCGATGCAGTGTCATCATCACCCACACCTACAGCTGTGTTGGGAAACGTTTCCTTAAAATTAGATTGATTGCAGTGAATGTCGGGACAGCGTGTTTATTAATCATAAAGTATTTTGGGTTAGATCGCATTAAGTATAAATGTGTTGTAACCCTCCACCACCCGACACAGCCAGTAAGGTTTGTCACGTAAACAACGCGCCAATTAGTTACTAGTATATTTCATATACTAATAGTGTATAGCAGTGTGTGGTGTAGTGTATAGTGTAGTCTATAGTGTCGTGTATAGTGTAGTGTATAGTAGTGTAGTGTATAGGAGTGTAGCGTATAGTGTAGTGTATAGTAGTGTAGTGTATAGTAGTGTAGTGTATAGTGTAGAATACACTGCACTTTCGCGGTGTATTTCGAAACGTCTCATTTCCTTAAGACTCCTCGAGGTACTTCCCATCGTAGTCTCCGTGCACACGGAGAGTTTTTTCTTGATATAATTCCCGACGCCCCCCGAGCCCACGGCCGCTCACGGCCGCGTGAGTGCGTCCCAGCGTGCGCCACAAAACGGTGTTCGGAAAAAAGACCCCCTCCCTGGACTCCTCATACGGCTGGCCCCTCCCTGTGAGTCACCGAATGCCGCAGAAGGTGGCGACGAAAAGCAAAACTCTTGCCGCACATGGCGCACACGTACGGCCTCTCGCTCATGTGCGCCCTTGCGTGCGGGTGCAAGCTGTGCGCCTGCGTGAACCCCTGCCCGCACTCATCACACACGTACGGCTTCTCGCCCGTGTGCGTCCTGGCATGCTTCTTCATGTTGGAGCACCTGGGAAAACTCTTCCCGCACTCCATGCACACGTACGGCCTCTCGCCCGTGTGCGTCCTCACTTGCAAGTTCAAGTTGCAGGCCTGCGCGAAGCCCTTGCCGCACTCAAGGCACACGTACGACGTCTCACCCATGAAGCACTTGCCGCACTGCCCGCACGCGTGCCGCTTGTCGCCAGGGGCGCTCGCAGTCTTCTTGTCTCCTGCAAAGGTATGGACGGGCGGGGTGAGCGGTGTGGTGGGAGCGTTGTCTGGGCGCATTGTGCCCGTACGTGGCTTCCCGTCAGCGTTGGGCTTAAGGTTTGGGCTTAAGGTTCGGGTTAGATCACGTTGTTAAACCCGCCACCACCCAACACAGTAGTAAGTGCACCCCAATGTGTGCACTTACTACTATAGTCCTTAGATACAACTACTGTAGAGCGGGTGGGGGGATGGTGGGGGAGGGGTAGCAGCCCAGCCCCAGCCTGCAAAGGTGCCACCTTGGCCGGCTGGGCAATCTAGGCGAGGCCGGCGGCTCTCCACGGGACTAGGCCTCACCACGGCACTTTGTATAGTTAGTAGATACTGCTAGAGTCGATATATACTTTTATAGAGTCGGTATATACGATTATTGAGTCGGTAGATACTACTATAGAGTCGGTAGATACTAATATAGAGTTGGTATATACTGCTATAGAGTCGGTAGATACTACTATAGAGTTAGATACTACTATGGTCAGTATATACTACTGTAGTGATAGCAGATACTGCTATAGAGTCGATGGATTATATTACAGAGTCAGAAGATACTACTACAGTCAGTAGATACTACTATAGTCAGTTTCTACTGCTATCAAGTCGGTAGATACTCCTATAGAGTTAGTAGATACTACTATAGTCAGTATATACTACTGTACAGTTATTAGATACTACTATAGAGTCAGTAGACATACTACAGCCAGTAGATACCACTACAGTCAAAATATACTGCTGCAGAGTCAGTAGATACGTCTATAGAGTTTGCATATACTGCTATAGAGTCAGCAGATACTACTGTAGAGTCAGCAGATAATACTATAGTTAGTAGTTACCATAATCAGTAGATACTATGCTATTATTTAATTTATTTTTCTTTCTATGTGAATTTACCGAAAGAACCAAAGAGTAATTCCTGCAGTCATGAAAGCTCCAAATCAAGTTTCTACTCCTATAGAGTTGCTATATACGACTCTAGAGTCAGTAAATACTATTACGGGCAGTTGATACTACTACAGTCAGTAGATACTACTACAGTCAATAGATACTACAATACAGTCAGTAGATGCTACTATACTCAGTAGATACTACTGTACAGTCAATAGATACTACTAAAGAGTTTCGAGATACAACTATAGAGTCAATAGATGCTACTATAGAATCAATAGATACTACTCACTTTATTGTATATAGGGTGTGTAGGTATATTTGCCTATGGTGGGTAAAAACATTATTTTAGGGGGGGTCGACAATTTTCGGAAACCTTTTAGATCAACTATTTACCCCCCACTTTGTTACTTTTTGATTCAGGACTTCTGCAAGCCTCTAATAATTTTGTTGACGGACAAATGGACAGACAAATGGAACACCGGGCTTCCACAACAGCTTAGTATTTGTGTATGTTATGTTTTTAAGAGAAGACAAGTTTCGAAATATATTTTCCCCCCAGGCAATGCCGGGTACTTCCCATTAGTACACTATACACTGGTGCTTCCTGATTTGCTATGTCGGGTGGTGGCAGGTTTAACGACACATTTATATTTACGCAATCCAATTAACAAAAATATATAAATTATGGATGATGTCGGTTGCGAAAGCCGGCTAGGTGTTAAACTAAAGGTTTGATTACAGTAAACCTACGCTACGCACCAACGCTGGATTCGTTGAGTTTCGCAAATTTGCAAGTTACTAGATGCGTGCCAATTCCCCCAACGGCAAGTCCACTCAGCTCCACGTCCTCCTGTACCACATCACTCCATCTCTTCTCTAGCTTATGCCGTGCCCATTTAGCCCCCGAACAAGCTGTGGTGGCTGGACAGGTGGCCTACATGGCCCAGCCATCACCACCACCACCTCCATCGTCTTCAAATCGTCATCATCATCATCATCAAAGGTAATTAAAGAACACAGTTATTTTTAATGGATTATTTATTTATCGCAGTAATTGTTATTGAACAAACTTGATTTGGCGCTTTTGTGACTGCAGGAATTACTCTTTGGTTCTTTCGGTAAAGTCACCAAAAGAACCAAGAAGATGAATCCCTGCAGTCACGAAAGCTTTAAATCAAAATGTACTCTTTGGTTCTTTCGGTAAAGTCACGTATAAAGAGGAAATAATTAATTAAATAATAGCATGCGACGTTTCGATTGCAACACAAGCAATAATCATCAGGTACAAATGAAAGAGAAAACAAACCTAGTAAACTTAGAAATATAATGCAATACAACACACACAGTCGGCCAACATAACAGTCAACACCCTACCTGGTTGATCACGTTCTTCCAAAGATTGCCAAATTTAAGAGAAAGATAAAACACAGAACCAGAGACACATAGACAGACACATAAGCAGAGAGAGATGACACAGAGACAGAGAGAGAGACACACAGGCACAGAGAGGTGTGTGTGTTGGGATCGAACCCACGACCTCCTGTATACCAGGCGATGTAGTCAACATCTCCTAGCCACCGTGATGCTGATGAGAGAGATACAAGCAAACTCCAAATATACAGCAGGCAGTGTCAGGGTCGGGATCGAACCCACGACCTCCTGTATACCAGGCGAGGTAGTCAACGTCTGCTATCCACCGTGGTGCCACCGTGCTCACCAGCATCAATGTCTTGCAGTCTCTCCATGAAATCTAGCCACGTCCCAAGCCCTGCATTCTCATCTATTTCTTGCTTGACGAACGCCAATTGAATGTCAGAAGCCATCTGGCAGGGGGAAAGCAAAGAAAAACAACGACAATGAACGTAGACAACCAAACAGATCCATAATAGAGGTTTGTTTGTTTGGGTTAGATGGCGTAAATATATAAATGTTGCGCTGTCGATAAACCCGCCACCACCCGACACAGCCATTTACTAAGGTTTAGTGCCACGTGAACAGAACGTGCTAATTCATTACGAAGTACAGCACTAGTGTGGAGTGTATGGTGTAGTGTATAGTTTATAGTGTAGTGTATAGTGTAGTGCATAGCAGTGTATAGTGTGGCATATAGTGTAGTGTATAGTGTCGTGCATGGGGGAGTGGTAGTGTTGCGGTTAGCACGCTGCGCTATGCACCCGGCGACCCCGGTACGATTCCCGCTCATAGCCAACACCAGTGACGATGATCTGAACCAGTCCTGGGCCTCCCCTAGGTCGATTCGGCCTCAAATGAGTACCTGGTGCGGTGTGTAGTAGTGGCACTCTGAGTGACCCCGGCTGGACACGTGACCAGATCCAGGTGGGGGCCAGGGGCCCTGGGGGACCCTGGGGGTTACGTGGTCAGGGAGTGGAGCCTTCTTGTGGGTTCGAGGAGGGCGTGGCTAGGGTGTGGCCAGCCACGCCAGGGGGGCTTATAAGCCGGCTCAGCACAGAGAGCTGAGCTGTTCATGCCTGGGATGAAGACGTCTCATGAAGAATCTGAAGGAAGAAGCCTCCAGTCATCGTGGCCAAGCAGAAGCCCTCCTGGCTTGGCCACGCCAAGTAGAACCCGAGTGTTAGCGAGAGTAGGCGGTGGTCACCACCTCATGTGTAGGGTGTGTTGCAGTTGTGTTGCAGTTGTGTTAAATAAATAAGTGTTGCCTCCACAAGAGTGTGCACGCCTCTGTCGAACCATTACAGCAGTATCTGACTCTCCAGTAGTAACTGACGCTATAGTAGTAACTACTAACTCTATAGCAGTATCTACTGACTCTAAAGCAGTATCTACTGACTCTGCAGCAGTATATACTGACTGTAGTGGCATCTGACTGTAGTATTATCTACTGACTCTATAGTAGTATCTACCGAATCTACGGAAGTATCTACCGATTATAGTAGTATCTACTGACTCTGCAGGAGTATCAAATGACTCTATAGTAGTATCCAGACTATAGTAGTATCTATTGACTGCAGTAGTATCAACTGACCGTATAATAGTATCTACTGACTGTAGAAGTATTTACTGACCATAGTAGTAGTATCTACTACCTCTACAGTAGTATCTACTGTCTCAATAGTAGTATCAACCAACTCTATGGTAGTAAATAGTGACTGTAAGTAGTATCTAATGATTATAGTAGTATCTACTGAATCTATAGTATATATTGATTGTAGAGGTATTTACTGACTGTAGGAGGATCTACTAATTCAACAGTGATATCTACTGACTCAATAGTAGTAACTACTGATGGTAGGAGTATCCACTGACTATAGTAGTAACTACTAATGCTACAGTAGTATCTCCTCTATAGTAGTATCTACTGAAGTATTAAAGCTTTCGTAACTGCATAAAATTACTCATACGTGACTTTACCGAAAAAACCAATGAGTAATTTTATGCAGTCACAAAAGCTTTCATACTTTATTATCACACTTCTACGGGGAAGTTACCGTTGTAATTATGTGTAAGATGTGCCCTTTTTTGAGCTGCCGTTTTGTATTCACAAGAAGTGGTCATTTTTTGAGCTGCCGTTTTGTATTTACAAGAGGTGGTCCTTTTTTGAGCTGCCGTTTTGTATGTGTAAGATGTGCATGTTTGAGCTGCCGCTCTCAC
Source organism: Petromyzon marinus (assembly GCF_048934315.1). Lineage (NCBI taxonomy): Eukaryota > Metazoa > Chordata > Hyperoartia > Petromyzontiformes > Petromyzontidae > Petromyzon > Petromyzon marinus. The sequence continues at coordinate 89,984 of NW_027422983.1, read as the reverse complement.
TCTGGCCCCTCCCCCCCTCCAACCGTATTTCCTATTTAAGCTTCTGTTCATCCCTCCGGGCCCCCCCCCCTCTCTCTTCCTCCCTGTCCGTCTTTCCTCTCTCCTTACCTCTTGCTGGACTTGTATATGTATTTCTACTGTGTACCTCGTATTTTTCATTCTATCTATGCTGGTATGTGCAATCCAAAGGTTGAACACGAAATTTAACACTCTTCTGAAATTCGTGGTCCGCCAGGAAGTGTTTAACTGTGTTGTTGGCCTGACTGGATGTGCATCACATAATGTTTTTTTCAGGTTTGTTGAATTCTCGTCTCTCATCTTTTTGTTGTATTTACCTCCATGATTTGTTCTTGACACCTGATGAAGATCGCTAGTATTGTGATCGACACGTCATGATTGTTTGTTTTAATATAATTTTATTGTGTTTCTACATACGTGACTTTACCGAAAAAACCAATGAGTAATTTTATGCAGTCACGAAAGCTTTAATACTTTATTATCACACTTCTACGGGGAAGTTACCGTTGTAATTACGTGTAAGATGTGCCCTTTTTTGAACTGCCGTTTTGTATTTACAAGAGGTGGTCATTTTTTGAGCTGCCATTTTGTATTTACAAGAGGTGGTCCTTTTTTGAGCTGCCGTTTTGTATGTGTAAGATGTGCGTGTTTGAGCTGCCGCTCTCACTCTGGCCCCTCCCCCCCTCCAACCGTATTTCCTATTTAAGCTTCTGTTCATCCCTCCGGCCCCCCCTCTCTCTCTGCCTCCCTGTCCGTCTTTCCTCCCTCCTTACCTCTTGCTGGACTTGTATATGTATTTCTACTGACCGTGTACCTCGTATTTTTCATTCTATCTATGCTGGTATGTGCAATCCAAAGGTTGAACATGAAATTTAACACTCTTCTGAAATTCGTGGTCTGCCAGGAAGTGTCTGTGTTGTTGGCCTGACTGGATGTGCTTCACATAATGTTTTTTCAGGTTTGTTGAATTCTCATCTCTCATCTTTTTGTTGTATTTACCTCCGTGATTTGTTCTTGACACCTGATGAAGATCGCTTGCATTGTGATTGAAACGTCGTGATTTTTTTGTTTTAATATAATTTTATTGTATTTCTACATACGTGACTTTACCGAAAAAAACAATGAGTATCTACTGACTCTATAGTAGTATCCACTGACCATAGTAGTATCTACTGACTGTATAGTAGTATCTACTGACTATAGCAGTCTTTACTGACCGTAGTGGTACCTACTGAGGACAGTAGTTTCTACTGACTCAATAGTATCTGCTGACTATAGTAGTATCAACCAACTCTATAGTATATACTAACTCTACAGTAGTTTCTAATGACTATAGTAGTATCTACTGAATCTATAGTCATATCTATTGACTCTAAAGTAGTATCAACTAACTATAGCAGTAACTGCTGACTCTATAGCAATATCTAATGAGAAGATTGGCATGTTAGAGAACAGGGCACGAGGTGGCTTTTGTGCCCGGTTCTCTGACACTGACTTGCCAATCTTCTCATTAACACAGCCGCTACTGCGGGAGCCATCTCACATTGACATGCTAATCTATAATTTCTAGCAATACAATAGCCGCCTCTTCAGCACCCTATTCGTGGGGTTACATTAACAGATTGACATGCTAATCTTCTGCAATACAATCGTGCGCCTCTTTAGCACCGTAGTCGTGAGGTATATCAGGCTCTCCGATCTTACATTTACATGCAAATTCCATCTCTAGCCCTGCCCACTTACCCTTGGGTTGCACCCATCTCAAACCTATATAACCTCTTGATGCAGCAGCTCTCTCGCTATATTTCTCCTGCTGTATTTTTTTCACCTGAAGACGTTTGCGATCGAAACGTCATGGTTTTTATTATTTTCTATCTACGTGACTTTACCAAAAGACCCAAAGAGTATAGTATCTGCACACTCGATAGCAGTATCTACTGACTCTACAGTAGCATCTACCGACTCTGCAGTAGTATCTCCCGACTTTACAGTAGTATCTACCGACTCTACAGTAGTATCTACTGACTCTATAATCGTATCTACCGACTCTATAATAGTATCTAGTAAGTATACAAAGTGTCGTTGTGAGGCCTAGTCCCGTGGAGAGCCCCCGGCCTTGCCTAGATTGCCCAGCTGGCCGAGGTGGTGCCTTAGCAGGCTGCGGCTGGGCTGCTATACCCCCCCCCCCCCCCACTGCCCACTCTACAGTAGAAGTAACTAAATATTCTGCAGTAGTATCTACCTACTCTACAGTAGTATCTCTCTATAGTCGTATATACCGACTCTATAATAGTGTAGTTGGCGCCTTGGCAGGCTGGGGCTGGGCTGCTATAATGTAGCGGCATCGTTGAGCGCTGTACGTGATTGCCACTACTTGTAGCGTGTAATAACGGCCTCGAGTCAACAGGGAGCAGAAGGGAGTCTAAGGGTGATGAGTCTGGCCGTTGAGCTAAGGTAATCCTAAGGCAGCTCGGGACCACAAGTACAAACCCCCAGACCCCCAGGAAGACGGTTCCAGAAGGGAGGAGTGGCCAGGGGCGGGTGAGGCAGAATCCGGTATAAAAGACAGTCCGCTGAACGGGTACGGCAGTCGTCGTTCACCTGAAGACTCAAGAGCCATACTCTTTGGTTCTTTCTGTAAAGTCACGTAGGTGAAAAAAAATTAATGAAATAAATAAATCACGACGTTACGATTGCAACACAAGCAATCATCATCAGGTGTGACAACCACAGCAAGGAATTTTTCACTGAAGTGTGAGAGAGACCAGGGTTAGGGCAGTTAAATAAGTCAGAGAGGGGGAGGCTAGGGGGGGTGAATGGTGCGAGGAGTGCGAACGCTGCAAGTACAGCAGAGACGCTGAGAGTAATGAGGGCAACATAATTTCTGCCAAGATAGATGATGACATCCAAAGCAAAATAGCCACACTGCTAGGTAAAATAGACTAATACCCGGCAAATAAGATGGAGCAACTTTGAACAGGTAAATTTTACTTGGTTAATAACATCTTAATAACTCAAGAGCCACCCTGGAGCTGTAACCTTGAAGACCCGAAGCGAAGAGCCCAAAGGGCTGAACCAAAAGCTTAACCAGTGAAGAGGCTAGAGCATACTCTTTGGCTCTATTCGGTAAAGTCACGTAGGTAAAAAATAAAATAACAAAAAATCACGACGTTTCGGCCACAACACAAGTGGCCTTCATCAGGTGAAGGGATTGGACTGTCCAGAGGACAGCGTTGGAGTGAAGACAGCAAGCCCAGGTCGCGTCTTTTAAGCTGTGTGGGAGGAAACAAAAAACGCCTTGACAAAGGAATTAGCATACAATGATGTACTGGACCGGCACGGTGGAGGGGAGTTTACATAATGTTGGTGTGAAGGGAAATAAGCTGCTGTGAAAGTTTGGAATACCACTACTTGAATAAATATACTGTACCATTGAAAATTAGTTTAATGTTTGGTTTGATTTAGAACATCTTTCCAATGATTGCTTAATTTGAAACCATTCTCTCGGTTGAAATTGTGTCTGTGTTTGTAAATCTGAATTGCCTCGTGGACAAATCTGATAAAAACCCGTGAGTTTGCAGAGAACCTTGGTATCGGAGAAAACTATATCGTGATCATCCACAGCGTTGTAACAGTGATCAGCTACGGCAGAAGAATTCGTTCTGCCGTGTTTCGAATCTGATTTGTGCTCGCGAATTCGGTCAGAGACATGTCGTTTCGTCTCCCCGATATAGTAGTCACCACAGGTGCAGCTCAGTTTGTAAACCCCGGGGTACTGTAAGTCAGGAACGACATCCTTCACGGATGGGATCAGGTCACGGATTTTGTGTACTGTATTGAACCGGACCAGGATCTTGTGTTTGTTTAGAATTTAGGAGATCTTTTTAGTAATGCCTGCTATATATGGTAGTGTGATGGTTTTGACCAGAGTATCAAGTGGATGTTTCTGTATGGAGGGAGAAAGAGCTTGGCGGATGGTACAGTCAGAGTATCCGTTTCTCTTGAGGGCCAGGTGTATATGTTTTAATTCACTGGTCAGGTGGTGTTGGTCCAAAATGCAATGTGCCCTGTGGTATAACGTTTTGATGAGATAATTATTTTGAGCTGGGTGGTGGTGGGATTCAGGTTTCAAGTAGGAATCTGTGTGGGTGGGTTTCCTGTAGACAGAATGCCCTAGTGAGCCATCAGGTCTCCTCTCAAACAGAACATCCAAGAATGGTAGCTTGCCATCTTTCTCCACTTCCATGGTGAATTTGATGGCGGGATGTCTGGAATTGATGTGGTGTAGGAAAAGGTTCAAAGCTGGGAGGCCATGTGGCCAAATGACGAAAGTGTCATCCACATATCTCTTCCACAGGGAAGGTCTGAGAGTGGAAGTCTGGATGGCATCTGATTCAAATTTCTCCATGAAAACATTGCCTATCACTGGTGATAAGGGAGAACCCATGGGGGTACCCTCATTTTGTTTGTAGGTGAGGCAGTGCTAGAGCATAGCCAATGTTAGGTAGGCTAGCCGGAGGAATCTCTCCATAATTATCGGAAGGGGCCGTACCCCTTTGTGTTATTGTTACGTGCTGCCTCCAGAAGAGAGAAGTCTCCGCATGTTTTATACCCACTACAATAGTATATATCGACTCTATAATAGTACTAATTTCACAGAGTGTAGTGGTGAGGCCCAGTCCTGGTGCAGTGTCCCCGGTTTCTCCTAGATTGCCCAGCCGGCTGATGTGGCACCTTTGCAGGCTGGGGGTGGGCTGCTACCCCCCTCCCCCACCATCCCCCCGCCCGCTCAACAATAATATTATCCAAGCACTATAATCGTAGCATCTACCGACCCTATAGTAGTAAGTGCACAATTGGGGAGAAGACATCACACTGAAGAATTGACCTCAGCGTTGGGTATTTTTGTTGCATTTTTAACACGAACGAGAATTCCGCCAACCCGATGGCGTGTGTGCGTTGCTAGGGGCAATCACCACCGCGGAGCCGACTTTCTCGCACATGCGCAGATGCGTGCTCTGGCACCACTCCGTGCTTATAAAACGGAATAAATTGTTCACTTAACTACTTTAAACTTGACAGACGTGAAATACGAAGAGCAATTTTTCGTCCCAGGGCATACGGCGTGGTATCTGTGTACTTTTTCGATGCGTAAACCCCACAGTTTGTAAGTGAAAAACGTCACAAGGTACCCACGCAGACAGACACGCAGACAGACACGCAGACACACAGACAAAAAATGACTTTTAGAGGTAAGGTATCGTGTAGTGTATAGTGTAGTGCAAGGCCGTAGCCATGGAGTCAACATTGGGGGGGACCAGATCTTCCAAGGGGTCTGGGGGTCCCTCCCCCCCGCCCCCCAGAAAAATATCTCAATTTGAAAAATTATTTCCTGCCATTTCCTGCCTAAAATATTAAAAATTCACCAACACATGGGATAGACTTTTTATTTACAATAATGTCTAATAGTGTATTCCATTGCTCTGTTTTTACTTTTTTACCATTTCTTGCTTCATTGTATGTAATGTTTGAGATTAGGGATTAATAAAGTACAACCATAACCACAATCATATAAACAGAAATCTATGCATTGATTTATATGAAGACAAGTCCAGATGTTGTGGCCAAGATTTAGCAAATTGCATAGCAATTATTACTTTTAAAACATTTTTTATAGCAATATATTGGGGGGGACATTTTGAGCACATTTGAATATCGGGGGGGGATGTGTGCCCCCCAATATATTATAACTAGCTGTACTACCCAGCTTCGCCTGGGACTTGGATTCAGCACGCCCGGCCGTCTTTGTCTCCCCAGTGGCGATGTTCACACCACAACAGTTACTCGTTTGGGGCTGAGTCGACCTAGAAGAGGCCCAGGACCGGTTCAAATAATCGTCAACGGGGTTGGCCGTGAGCGGGAATCGAACTCGGGTCGCCGGGTTCGTAGCGCTTACCGCTACACTACTACTTAGACCTGCAACACATTTGTATTTCACTTTACCCGCGGAGGGTGTGGGGGGACATCAGCAGGCATACTCTGTTACGCTTCCGCATAGGGTCACATCTGTCACATGACAGCTCACTTACCGTGCAAAATAAATGCATTATTGCGCCCACCCCCCCCCCCCCCCCCAAAAAAGTGTATTTTTATAATTATTGCATGGTGTACAGTCTGGAAAGTACCCACATGGCAAATATAAAGTTTGGTGCATGTCGGGAAGTACGCTAAACATTTTGAACAGGCACAATCAAAAATTTCCCTTTTATATACTGTATATAGAGGAAGATTACGGCCTTGGTGTAGTGTATAGTGTAGTGTACTAGTACAGCACACCGGTGTGTTGGAGATCAAAGCCACACCATCATCGGTGTGCTGTACTAGTCACGAATTGGCACGTTCTGTTGACGTGACAACCCTCACTGATTGGCTGTAGTGATGTATCAGAGGAGCTGGTGCCAGGCGCAGTGCAGCTACTGTAGTGAAGAATCAGTGGAGCTGGTACCAGGCGCAGTGCAGCTACTGTAGTGATGTAGCAGTGGAGCTGGTGCCAGGCGCAGTGCAGCTACTGTAGTGATGTAGCAGTGGAGCTGGTGCCAGGCTCAGTGCACCTAGAGCCGCAGTCGCGACGAGACCGAGTAAGGGGGAGCATCTTGAAGCTCACCAATTGGTCCAAGCAGCAGAGCTGGTGCCATGCTAGGTGCACCTGGAGCCACCATCGCCTCCTCCGATTGGACGGCGCCTTCCAGCAGCGTGCGCTTCTATTGGCTCAGCCACGCAGACCACGTTGTAGCCGATTCGATTCTTAATCATAGCTCAACACGATTCAACCACTGTAAATCAAAGGGGGCGTTGAAAATCGATGCTCGAATCGATACATCGTTTGTTATTGGATACCCAGACTGGAGAGAATCGATTTGGTGATCAAGCCGTTTGATCGATTCTGGAGTCGGGAAGGATTCGAAACTACGGAATCACGTTTGAGTAAATTTTGTATTGAAATTTACTTCTGATATTTCCGCGTTTATTTAATGTACTTCAACAATAAAGCATTTTTTTTTAAATTTACATCTCCGCGAATGCCAACGGGAGTTTTATTGTTGAGTTTTTTTCTGCAATTCGGTACTTTAAAATATTTCCTCAAAGTCGCCTCTGCCTTGGACTCACACTGGTTGGGTGTCTCCCCTCCCACGTGACGCGAAGTTTTTTTTCCCGCCAAAACTTTTCGGCTCCTCCCCCTCGCCCGCCGCCATTTTAGGGGGGCCGGGGGTGAAGGCAGTGGCCATGGAGTTGTGTTGATAAGTTGATAAGTTGACGACGATCGGCCCGGAGTGCGAGGTCTCTCCACTTGTGAGGTAAATAATGCCCTCCAACGTCCAGTCCGTGATTTTCAGATGATTTGCAGGTGCAGTGTTGAGTCTATGGGTGGCAGTGTTGAGTCTATGGTGCAGTGTTGAGTCTATGGTGCAGTGTTGAGTCTATGGGTGGCAGTGTTGAGTCTATGGTGCAGTGTTGAGTCTATGGGTGGCAGTGTTGAGTCTATGGTGCAGTGTTGAGTCTATGGTGCAGTGTTGAGTCTATGGGTGGCAGTGTTGAGTCTATGGTGCAGTGTTGAGTCTATGATGCAGTGTTGAGTCTATGGTGCAGTGCTGAGTCTATGGGGCAGTGCTGAGTCTATGGTGCAGTGTTGAGTCTATGATGCAGTGTTGAGTCTATGGTGCAGTGCTGAGTCTATGGTGCAGTGCTGAGTCTATGGTGCAGTGTTGAGTCTATGGTGTAGTTCATAGTTTATTTATTTGGTATAGCCCTGTGAGCCATTCGGCTCTTGAATCGGGTGCAACCTCAACAAACAAAAACATGAACAAGAAAACATCTTAAAGTGATTATGTGACTGTGCAAACAGAAAATCCAGGAAAAAACAATCAAAATATTCCTGAAATAGCACCATACACCAACGCTGTGTGCAAAAATCCCAGTGGGATGCAAGTCAAACAATAACAACAACCACAAGACAACTAAGATTAAGGTCATCAGTCTAACTCCGTACTACAATAAACAAAAAAATGGCCAAAACAAAAAAACGTTTTCGAAATCACCAAAATAAAAGCCATAAATGCAATGTAACAGTGATCATAGGGACTGTGACCACATTTTTTACAATAAACTACGTAAATAAATTATAACACCAAAATCTAGAGCCATATTTTAGGCCACTGAATAGCAGTGGCAGCTAGGGTTGTACAACTCCTCTAGAGCAGTTTTGAGTGAAGATCTCATAGGTAGTGATTCAAGTTGCAGTTTATTGGCAATAGCATTCCAGACCCTGGGGGCATCAATAGCAAAGGCCCTTCCTCCGGTTTTTGTACGGCAATAGGGAATGTGAAGCTGGTAGCTGAGCGAAGACCTGAGGTCAAATTTGTTCTTTGAAACAAGAGAGGAGATCCAGTAGGTAGTCTGCGGATTTTTTTTGTAAGTACATCGTGAATAAATAAGATCTGGTGCTGAGTCTATAGTGCATAGTTTTCATTTCATAGTTTCATTTATTTGGTATAGCTGTGGTGCCGCCACAGCGGAGCCGTACCCACCGGCGCGACACTGTCACCGATGCCTTGGATTTCCCGCCACTCTCCCGGGGCCGGTGCCTTCTCAGACGTCCGCGTTTTGCCCACTGCACAGTCGCGAGGCCGCCGCAGCAGAGCCGCTCTGCCGAGGCCATGCCCGCCGCCGTGAAGCCGCCACCGGGGGATGCCGACGCGGCGCACCCTCGCAACCCCCCCCTTTCCCCCCCCCCCCCACATGAACGCACACACGCCCCACGTAGAGCCGAGAGGAGAGGTCACCCGGCCGATAGGTTTTTTTCCAGAAGTCCCTAATGGGATCGAACTTCATGGTTTCCTGCGGCCGGGAAATTGGGCGATCTTCCCCCTGTAGCTGACATGCACTGCGGCGCCGCGACCTAATATTAAAGTTGCATGGTCACGGCAAGGGCCATCGAGCCACCACGAGTGGAGCCACACACGCACAAGCACGGGTCAGTGGACTGGTAGCGGGAGAACAGAGAGCGGACGTCGGAGAGATCACTGCGGCGACGTCACCCGAGCTGGGATCCGGGTATCGAAAGGGCGGGAAAATCCGAGCCCCTGATTGGACGGGAGGCCAAGGGAGCGAAACGGCGGAATTCCTTTGTTGTAGGTGGGATAAAGGAAGGGGGATTCAGGTAGCAAGGTGAGTTCTTCAAAATCTTAGCGGTCTACGGAGCAACAGAGTCAGCCGTTCGGGACGTCCGTGTGACGAACTCCAACGCAGCCAGGCTCCACTCTCGACGAGGCCGACCTACCATCTCCTCCTTCTACAACGTTCAGCGCAGCTTAAGGGAAGTAAGCGTGTGTAAGAGAAGTGAGTCCGGAGTCAGTTAATCGGGAGTAGAGAGCGGAGCGATAGACAGTAGGTTCAGCCTAGAATCCCCGGGAGGGTAGGCTGGCAGCCACTGACGTACACACACACGCGTAGTTAAACGAGTTGCTCAGGTAAATCAAATTCGCTAGTGGGGGGATTAAACTGTGTTGTGTGGTCTTTTGGGAGCGTGAAGTGGAGGGCAGAGTGTGCTGGGTGTCTACGTGTATGCGCGGCTGTTCACCTCGGGACGAAGTGTGTGGTGTTTACGTACCCGCACGATTGTTTACAATAGCGCGTAGCGCTCGCATACCAGTGTGACTGCGTTGCGATCGCGCACCCGTGCAACTGTGTACAGTACTGTGCGGCGTGTACGGGCATACGTGGCGATTTTCGGTGGTGGCCAGTGCTCGCGTACCGTGATATCGCTCAGAGAGAGGAACACGCAAACTCCAAATATACAGCAGCAGTAGCAGTAGCAACAGCAGGCAGTGTCAGGGTCGTGGATCGAACCCACGACCTCCTTGTAGACCGGGCGAGGTCGTCAACATCTCCTAGCCACCGTGGGTGCTGACCAGAATGGATGTCTTGCAAGTCTCTCGGTGGAGTCTGGCCACGTCCCTGCTGCATTCTTGTCAATTTCTCGTTTGACGCGTGCCAACTAAATGTGAGAAGCCATCTGACAACCAAATATAACCATGATAGAGGTTTGTTTGAATCTTGACTTAAAAGCTGTCGTGACTGCAGGAATTCATTTTCTTTGAGTCTTTCGGTAAAGTCAACGGGGGGTTTCAAAATTAATAAATTAAAAATAATGAATAAAAAACCTCGACGTGCCAGTCTCAACACAAAGCAGTCATCTTCAGGTGTGGGGGCATCAACAGGAGATCAGATTCAGACACTGTTTAGCTAAAGGTGTGCTGGAATCGACGATAGAATCTAAGAATCGTTTGTTAATGCATTGAAAGAATGGAGAGAATCGATTTGAGGATTAAGCCGCAGATCGATTCTGATGGATCGAGTCGGGAAAGAATCTTAACTACAGAATATCATTTGGGTGATATTACCGCGTTTTGTAAATATTTACATAACCAATAAAAATTTGTGTTTATTTATTCAGACCGCGCCAATGCCAACGCGAGTGTTTATTGTTGATGGTGAGTTTTGTAAATTCATCGTACGGTTAAAAACAATAAAGTTTTCCCGTAAAAAAAATAAAAATCTCTCCGCCTTGGAGCCAATCAGGTTTCAGTTTCTCCCCTCCCACGTGACGCGAAGTTTTCTGGCTCCTCCCCCTCCTCGCTCGCCGCCATTTTGAGAGTCGTGAGGGAGGTGAAGCCTGCGGCCTTGACAACGACGAAGATTCACCAGGGTCAGTGACAACCTCACACTCATACACACACTGGGACAACCTCACACTCACACTGACAACCTTACACTCACACACACACAGTGACAACCTCACACTCACACACACTGACAACCTCACACACTCATACTGACAACCTCACACTCACACACACTGTGACAACCTCACACTCGCACACACTGTGACAACCTCACACACACACACTGTGACAACCTCACACTCACACACACTGACAACCTCACACTGTGACAACCTCACACACACTGTGACAACCTCACACTCACACACTGACAACCTCACACTCACACACACTGACAACCTCACACTCACACACTGACAACCTCACACTCACACACTGACAACCTCACACTCACACACACTGACAATCTCACACTCACACACTGACCTCACACTCACACACTGACAACCTCACACTCACACACTGACAACCTCACACTCACACACACTGACAATCTCACACTCACACACTGACAACCTCACACTCACACACTGACAACCTCACACTCACATACTGACAACCTCACACTCACACACTGACAACCTCACACTCACAAACTGACAACCTCACACTCACACACACTGACAATCTCACACACACACAGGCAGACAATCTCACACACACACACTGACAACCTCACACACACACAGGCAGACAATCTCACACAAACACACAGACTGACAATCTAACACACACACAGGCAGACAATCTCACCCACACACACAGGCAGACAATCTCACACACACAGGCAGACAATCTCACACACACACACAGGCAGACAATCTCACACACACACAGACTGATAATCTCACACACACAGACTGACAATCTCACACACACAGGCAGACAATCTCACACACACAGACTGATAATCTCACACACACAGGCAGACAATCTCACACACACAGACTGACAATCTCACACACACACTGACAATCTCACACACACACACATGCTGACAATCTCACACACACACAGACTGACAATCTCACACACACACACAGGCAGACAATCTCACACACACACACTGACAATCTCACACACACACAGGCAGACAATCTCACCCACACACAGGCTGACAATCTAACACACACACACACAGACTGACAATCTCTCACACACACACAGACAGATAATCTCACACACACACACTGACAATCTCAAACACACACACAGGCAGACAATCTCACCCACACACACAGGCTGACAATCTCACACACACACACAGACTGACAATCTCACACTCACACAGACTGACAATCTCACACACACACACTGACAATCTCAAACACACACACAGGCAGACAATCTCACCCACACACACAGGCAGACAATCTCACACACACAGGCAGACAATTTCACACACACACAGGCAGACAATCTCACCCACACACACAGGCAGACAATCTCACACACACAGGCAGACAATTTCACACACACACAGGCAGACAATCTCACACACACAGACTGACAATCTCACACACACACTGACAATCTCACACACACACATGCTGACAATCTCACACACACACACACAGACTGACAATCTCACACACACACACACAGGCAGACAATCTCACCCACACACAGGCTGACAATCTAACACACACACACAGACTGACAATCTCACACACACACACAGACAGATAATCTCACACACACACACACTGACAATCTCAAACACACACACAGGCAGACAATCTCACCCACACACACAGGCAGACAATCTCACACACACACAGACTGACAATCTCACACTCACACAGACTGACAATCTCTCACACACACAGACTGACAATCTCTCACACACACAGACTGACAATCTCTCACACACACAGGCTGACAATCTCACACTCACACAGACTGACAATCTCACACACACAGGCAGACAATCTCACACACACACAGTCTGACAATCTCACACTCACACAGACTGACAATCTCTCACACACACAGGCTTGATAAAATAAAATAACACAATAAAATTCTCACGACGTTTTGGCCACAACACAAGCGGCCTTCATCAGGTGAAGGGACGAGACTGTCTGGAGGACAGCGCTGGAGCAAACACAGCCACGCTCAGATCACGACCTTTAAGCTGTGTGAGAAGAAACAAAGCGCCTTGACAAAGAAATTAGCATATAATTTAGCATTTAAATAGCTGAGTGATTAGCTTGTGACTGGTCACAGAAATGGCTATGTTAAAGTTAAAGCATACACATCTGCAGAGGCACCCCTTGACAAAGGAATTAGCATTGAATTTAGCTAATCACTCAGCTATTTCAATGCTCAATTCTATGCTAATTCCTTTGTCAAGGCGCTCTGTTTCTTCTCACACAGCTTAAAGGTCGCGGTCTGAGCTTGGCTGTGTTCGCTCCAGCGCTGTCCTCCAGACAGTCTTGTCCCTTCACCTGATGAAGGCCGCTTGTGTTGTGGCCGAAACGTCGTGAGTATTTTATTGTGTTATTTTATCAATTTATTATTTTATTCTCATTCTACGTGGTGGTGACTTTACCGAAAGAACCAAAGAAGATCAATCCTTGCAGTCACGAAAGCTTTAAATCGAAACAACTGCCTTGTTCAGGTCACGAGCGCGAGGGGTGACGTCACGCGGAAGGGGAGGGGTGCGGGGGGGGTCCGTGACGTCACACGGTCGCCCGCAACCACTCTCGAGCGCAGCTGCAGGGTGACGTCACCGAGCGTGTGGATTGCTGTGAGGTAAAAACAACACAAAACTATATATTTTTTTCTATATCTCACATTAAACACTTCGGGGTTCATATCAAGCAGAGGGCTGTTATTTTACGTTGCCGAGTAGTTTGATTATAAATACAATTTTACACGTCTTTTTTTTTAAGACTTCGGAGTTGCTACGTCTGAGGGGGGTTTTTTGTTCTTAATTTTTTCTCACCCCTTGAAGGTCACGAAACAAGCGATAAAAAGTGCGGGAATACGAGTGTTTATAAACTACAAAAACAATATTACACGCTGGGGGGGAGGGGTTAACAGGTCCCTGCATGGTGGGCTGGTAGGAACATTGGAATTTTGTCAAGTCTCTGCGCTGTCTATTGCTGATTTTACACCCCAACAGCACGAGATTTCACTTCGTTAAAGTATTGAAAGGGGACGGATGGACGGACACATTAATCTATTGCAGGCTGGTACACTCAGTTTACAATCTTCGCTACTACCAGTATAAAGGATGTCAGTGACAAGAGAGTGACTCTCAATGACGTCACTCACGTGGTTAAACAAAGGATGACAGTGACAAGAGAGTGACTCTCAATGACGTCACTCACGTGGTTAAATAAAGGATGACAGTCACACGAGATTTCACTTCGTTAGAGTATTGAAAGGGGACGGACGGACGGACACATTAATCTATTGCAGGCTGGTACACTCAGTTTACAATCTTCCTTCCTACCAGTAAAAGTCGCCTCATAGTAGTGATGAGACACCACGTCTGAGGGTTACCCTCAGACGTGGTGTCTCACTAAACACAAACAATAAAAAAAGCGCGGGAAACCCTCAAAAAGTTGTGAGGCGATGGATTTAATTCATTTATTTTATTTTTTATTTGGTATCGCCCTGTGAGCCACGACCCAGCATCGCTTTCGTGAGGGCGAAACTTTCATCAGCCTCATGGGGTCCACAACATTTTACTTTGCTTGGAAATACGACGTTTTACACCCCCCCTCCCATCCCCAGCGATTCGATTGCTGTGCAGGGTTTGGAATGTGCTAGGAGATGTTAACTACCTCGCCTGTTATCATCACGGTGACTAGGAGATGTTAACTACCTCGCCTGTCATCATCACGGTGACTAGGAGATGTTAACTACCTCGCCTGTCATCATCACGGTGACTAGGAGATGTTAACTACCTCGCCTGTCATCATCACGGTGACTAGGAGATGTTAACTACCTCGCCTGTTGTCATCACGGTGACTAGGAGATGTTAACTACCTCGCCCGTTATCATCACGGTGACTAAGATATGTTAACTACCACGCCTGTTATCATCACGGTGACTAGGAGATGTTAACTACCTCGCCTGTCATAATCACGGTGACTAAGAGATGTTAACTACCTCGCCTGTTATCATCACGGTGACTAGGAGATGTTAACTACCTCGCCTGTCATCATCACGGTGACTAGGAGATGTTAACTACCTCACCTGTCATAATCACGGTGACTAGGAGATGTTAACTACCTCGCCTGTTATCATCACGGTGACTAGGAGATGTTAACTACCTCGCCTGTTGTCATCAAGGTGACTAGGAGATGTTAACTACCTCGCCTGTTGTCATCACGGTGACTAGGAGATGTTAACTACCTCGCCTGTTATCATCATGGTGACTAGGAGATGTTATCTACCTCGCCTGTTGTCATCACGGTGACTAGGAGATGTTAACTACCTCGCCTGTTATCATCACGGTGACTAGGAGATGTTAACTACCTCGCCTGTTGTCATCAAGGTGACTAGGAGATGTTAACTACCTCGCCTGTTATCATCACGGTGACTAGGAGATGTTACCTACCTCGCCTGTTATCATCACGGTGACTAGATGTTAACATCCTCGCCTGGCCTACAGGAGATCGTCGGTTCGCGCCCAGGCCCTGACCACGCTTGCTCCTGCTGCTGTATATTTGGAGTCTGCGTCTCTCTCCCCATGTTGATTGCGTGGATTTGTCTCAGGGTCCTCCGATTTTTCCCGATACGGGGCCATCCATTTAGTTCGTTGTCATGGAGGGGGATACCCAAAATGCGTACGCTTGCATATGGGGGGGTCTACTCACAATGTACGCATAGGAAATGGGGGGGGGGGGGGGTTGAAGCCTCGATAATAATGCAGCCGGCGGTGGACTATCTGTTTGCTTAAACACGTTAATATTAATAATTGATCGTTTCTGCATGGATTACATATCGGCCGTTCTACAGGATTCTAGGGGGTGGGGGGGTGATGCGTCAGGCGAATGTACGTAGGCAGGTGGGGGGGGTGTTTAAAAAGTCCGCGTGCGTACGGGGTCAGGTTTTGACAGATTTTTGCGTACGCACAAAAGGGATGGCCCCTACACATTTAGATACTGTACAGCACTGTACACGGAGTGATCCCAGCTGTCCGGCAATGGTTTGTGTGATCACTCTCTGTACTACAGAGTGGCATGTGTGTGATCTCCATTGGTTTCCTCCGAGTTTCCCTCCCATAGCTAAACCCACAAACACAGTGGAACTGGTACTTGCCAGAACCACATCCCAAAGCTAACAGATTACCTGGAAATGACTCAGTGGGGGGATCACAGCAACATCGCCCCCTCTTGTGCAAACTTGGCAGGACCCCTCCTGAAGAAGAGTTGAGACTCAGTGGGGCTTTCCTGAGCAACAGGCGTATTCATACATTAACAATACGGATGAATACAGACGGCACATTGAGTGTGGCATGCAGTCATTATCCTCTGCCATTGTCAATCGACTTCTGGAACGAAAGCCTCCCCAATTCGTCCCAATCTCAAGTGGTGAGGACTCAACACAGCCAGTCAGCCACTGACAAGCTCACTCACCCATTAACTCACTCACCCACCACACTGCAGGTCACAGCAGCACATTCGCGCAGCTAGTCAGCCACTGGCAAGCTCCCTCACCCACTAACTCACTCATCCAACCACCCACTCATCACATTGAAGGTTACGACAGCACGCTAAGTCAGCCAGCCACTGACAGGCTCACTCACCCACTAATTCACTTGCACCCACTCACCAAACTGCAAGCACAACAAGACACTCACTGAGCCAACCAGCCACTGACAAGTTCACTCACTCACCCACGCACGCATCCACTTACCCACTCACCACATTGCAGGTCACGACAGCACACTAAAGCCAGTCGGCCACTCACAGGCTCACTCACCCACTAACTCACCCACCCACTCACCAAACTGCAGGCACAACAAGACACTCACTGAACCAGTCAGCCACTGACAAGTTCACTCACCCAGAAACCCATCCACTCACCCCACCACCCTGCAGGTCACAACACACTCACCCTCGCAGAGGTTTTTGGGCAAGCGTTGCGCACTTTCAGATGCGCTTCTGCGTCCGTCTGGAACCATTTTCCTTCCGCTATTAGGAATCCACTGAAACTGTGCATTTTAAAATCATCTAGATTGAAAACTAATTTCTTTTGCACTGGTCTTTGTGTTTAGTTTCTTGTCCTCTACCCGTACCTCCGATTAGCACGGTTCGCTCTGTACGGTGTGAAATAAGTTCAACGTGCATACACCCAGCCCATCAGCCACTTACAAGTTCGCTCACTCACCCACAAACTCATCCACCCACTCACCAAACCGCAGGTCAGAACACTCCCCCTGCTCAGCAATTTAGCCTCTAAAACCGTCGCTCTCCCAACTGATTTCTGTTTGCTTCGCCATCGTACTTTACCTCACTTGCTTCCGTCATTACGCTGACCAAGATCTCTCGCCGCCCTTAACGAACGAGCACGCACCCCGGCGCTCTCTCTGGAGCTCTCAGCCGGTCAGTAAACGGCAGGAGCTCGCAAAAAAAAACGCGAACGCATTTCGCGCGCTCCATGCGAAAACGTGTTTCACCCGCGATTCGTTTCCCTCAACCAGAACGGCGGCGACTGGGAACAGAAGAACTGGCGGCCCCCCCGGGGCCAGTGGTCAGGCGGGGAGGAAATGTCGGCGCACGAAGAAATTCTGCTGTGCAACTTGAGGAAGTGCCGGCGCATTGTTGGCGACTTCGCCTGGGTCACCTCCTGCTCGCACCTCTTTTGCGACGAGGACGGCGAACGCGAGTTCAAGATGGGGGCGGCCGCCTGCCCGGCGTGCGGCGCCTTGCCGCGCGGCATCCTGGACGTGGTGCGGGTCTGCTTGAACCCCCCCGAGGAGCACAAGTCCATGGTGCTGGCGGGCCTAGGGCCGGACGTCATCCAGGAGATATGTTCGCGGGCGCTTTCATTCTGGATCTTTCAGGTATCGGCGACGGATCGGTGACTTTTTAAAAATAAAAAATATTTTTAAAAAGTAACAAACTGAAATGTTTTATATTTTAGCGGATAAAGTCCCACTGAGCTACGTAACCTCTTTTTTTTGCAGAAGCGACCTGGCCATCACGAATGATAGCCCAACCCAAGCGGCTGTTATCATCACGTGTAAATTTACAGCAGTCAAATACTCTAAAACGCATTAGATGTCGTTTCTAAACATTGGGAGGGAAAAACCAGAGGACCTGGAGAAAATCCACACGGCCACTGGGAGAACGTGCAAACTCCAAACATAAGTAGTGACTAACTCGGAGACAAAAAGACTTGGAGGCACTTCTTTATTTAGTGAGCACCATTGGAATGACGCAGTTAATATTTAGTCCGTCTATTATCGGCGGCACTACTTAGAACATGTACAGCGTTTAAGATGTCACTCTTGAATTAATTTGCGTGATTTATGAATATTTTTCTTCTGGGTTCTTTCAGCAAAGTCACGTAGAATGGAGATAACATAATAAAAATAACAGAATTTATTCTGTTATTTTTTTGTTATTACAGAACAAATTCTGTTATTATTATTTTATCTCCATTCTACGTGACCTTACCGAAAGAACCCAGAAGATGAATCCCTGCAGTCACGAAAGCTTTAAATAGAAAATTATGAATATTTGTTTTCATTCTTTCGATATTTTTTTGGAGCTTCGTCGTTCCCAGAGGCATCATTAACCGAGTTATTCTTCTACACGTAAGTCCCCTTGCGCGTACGGCTCTTTAACCGATTAAAAATACATTTCATCAAATTTTCCATCTCGCAGATGCACCGGGAGAGACTGTATCAGGAACACTTGGCCGCGAAATCAAAGAGGCTCGGGGTGCAGTCTGAGGACCGCTTCAAGCAGGAAATCCAGAACAAGGTCACGGAGGTCGCCACTCTGAAGCGGCAGTTCTCGCTTGCCAAGAGCGAGCTGGCCAAGTTCAAGAAGAGGTACAACGAGGCTGCCGAGAAACTGCTGGAGAGGGACCGGGAGCAGAAGAAACTGCAGGTCTCGTACGATCGCCTCCGCCTGCGATCCTCCACTATCGACGAGGGGAGACGCGCTGAGGAGGAGGAGGCTCCGAACGGCGCGGCGTCCTCGCCATTCATAGTGAGATTCGGTAGGGCCGTTTGAACTTTAGTAATAGGTTTTTACCCTTTTAGCTGGCACAAAAACTGACACCTTTATTCAAGGCATCATGTTTGCAATAACCACAACACAAGCAGTCAAAATGCAAACAAAAGAGACAACTCTGATAATAATATGCACTGTCCTTGAATTTGATTGGTCCACACCCGAGACGGCTTTTCTTAGAGCCTAGTCTCCACTGGTGTTGGACCAGAAGACGCCAAAAGGCGTACAACTCAAAAACAGCGCACCATCAGGGAGTATTGAGGGCTCGGGGTAAGCCTTTACATTATGAGACCTCCTTTGCCAGTAACAAGATATAGGAATAGGTTTTTACCCTTTTGGCTGGCACAAAAACTGACACCTTTATACAAGGGATCATGTTTGCAATAACCACAACACAAGCAGTCAAAAATGCAAACAAAAAGAAACAACTCTGATAATGATATATTTGAACTTTGTTAGGAACCGACCAAGCAGGGAAAATGGGGATAGGTTCATACGGTGACGTTTTGTACGTAATGTCATTTTTTTCCCCCACCCCCCCCCCCCCCCCCCTGTAGCAGAGACGTCAACCCCGCGAACGTCGCAAGGCGCGGAGCGAAACGCGTGGAGCTGGATGATGACAACGCCTCCGCGCTGCCGCCCCGGGGAGACGGAGTTTGCGCCAAGGCCGTTGTTTTTCAACGGCAGCCCCCCGGGCAGGTCGCCGCACTCCGATGGCTTCCTCCGCTTCCCCTTCCCCGCCAAAGCCGCGGTGACCGGAGCCAGGAAGTGACCTCCCCCCCGGTAACAACGCGAGAGTCCTTCCTTCCCTTCGCGCCCGCCTCCCGCCCTCCAATGCGGTCGCATGGTTCCCCAAAAAAAAAACTCGTGGGGAAAAAAAACGACGCAGAAAGGACCTCACCCACTGGCCTCACCGCGCATCAGATTCCTGTGGTCTTAACGCTGCCCGCAGGTCATCTGCTTACTCCCTGTGGCGCTTGGCAGGAGCCTCTCGTCGTTACCGCCAGTCGATTGCCTCCTGAGCGCAAACGGAATCCGAATCGGAAATATTTATTTACGCTGGAGGTAGGAATCCGACAAGCTGTAAAGCTCTTTTCCCACAGACTTCTGGTCGGGGGCCCCGGGGTAAAAACGTTACAGCGACAAACATACAAAAAAAACCACGTCGTGCACAAGCGTCACGGGGTCCACGCGTGCGAGCGCGCGCCTCGTCGCCCCCGTCAGTTGTGTTCGGAGAGCCGCTCGCTGGAGATTCTCACGCACGACGACGACGATAACGCCGCGTCATTGAGCTATCGTTTGTGATGGCCAGGTCGCTTATGAAAATAGCTGCGTGGGCCGGTGGGTCCTCGCCTGGTAAAATGAAAAAAAAATTGAGTTTAATAGTTTCAATTCATTACTACTTTAGCGCACACCAATTGTGTTCTGGGAGAGCAAACCCACAACGTTGACAGTGGAGTTTGACGTCCCGCTTGGTGATCACCACCAGCGGCAGTAACTAAACGACCGCACTCCGTTCAAGTGACAAACGTCTCCCATTGGCCGTGCCGGGTGGGGCTCACAGGGTTACGTCACTTTCACATCCATCAGAAACTTTTGTCTGTACTGGAGGAATCCGTGCAGCCCTACAGGAGGTTGTAGGTGCGATCCCAATTCTGACAGCTGCTGCCGTATATTTGGAGCTTGCGTCTCTCTCACTCTCTCATCATCATTATCACCACAGTGGCTATGAGATGTTAACTACCTCGCCCGGTCTACAGGAGGTCGTGGGTTCGATCCCGACTCTGACAGCTGCTGCTATAAACCGTGGCCGATGAGCGACCGCTTTCGATCCCGCCGCTTTGCGTGCTGGAGAGTAAACCCACGACATTTACCGCTTGAGCACCGTGAATTTTTTTCTGGCGGGTAGGTTGCCGGGTGTCGTCGTTGGCGTTCGGGGGATGGGGGACAGGCCGGTGGTGGCGGCGCTCGTGACGGCACAGAGGGGTGGTGCCGTTTAGAATCTCGCTGCGGCCGACCCGGGAGTTACCGTGGTGCGCGTTGTTTCTCGATGCTGTGTTGGAGTAAGTGCTGTTCACAGGAGGGAACCTGTTCCATTTGTTTTTCATTAAAAAGTTTAGGACTTTGCGGCCGCCAACAACCCTTCCTTTACATTACACAGACCACCCATGCAGGTCGACACAACAACCGCCATTCGCCACTAAGTGGCGGTGACCTCACCACGTCGCTTGTGCCAGGCTATGTGCATGTTGAGACCACGTGAAGTGTCGAAGGCCCGCTGGTAGGAGGTTATGGGGCAGACCCAGGTGCCAGGGGTCCACTGACTGAAATGAATGGCCGATGCACCACCTGTGCCCTGTACTGTGCCAACTTGCTGTGCTTCAGCCACCCGGCGCTCTGCACGTTGTTGCTGGAGGGCAGCTGCCTCCAACTGCCCAGCAGCAGCATTCACGAGCCTCCTCCAATTAGGCCGATCTAGACACCACTGGTACCAGTCCACTCAGCTCCACATCCTCTTGTACCACATCACTCCATCTCTTCTCTAGCTCGTGCCATGCTCATTTAGCCCCCTCTATCTGGCCGAACAAAAGCTGTTTAGGCATGTGGGCTACATGACCCAACTAATGCAACCTTGCCTGCCAGAGGAGCTCACCGATGGGATTTTGTCCAGATCTTTCAAAGATCTGTGAGCTCCTCACACAATCCAGCCTGGTTAAACCTAGGATGGATCGTAGGCAGGCCAGCCTAAATGTTTCTAACCAGGGAAGATTTTCCTTTAGGGGGGTTTACATTTTGCAAGAGTAGAGAAGGGAGGGCATGACTGGCCGAGAAGATCCGAAGCTTCATAGGGAGTGACAGACCAGGTAGCTTTACGCAACTGATGGACAGTTAATGCCGCTTGACTGACTCGGAATGAGACCTCTGTTGTCAAACCGGAGCTGGTCATGAGCACACTGCCCAGGTATGGAAAACTCTTCACTCTCTCCACAAATACAAAGATCCCCCATATAGCCTTAACAGGCCGGCATGGCACATGAAGGGGTGAGTGGCAAGCACAATGCCACGTCAGAATTGGGTATTACAGATAGGTAACCTGCCGCCAACAAAAGAAAAGCTCCAGCAGAATTGCTTCATTATTTAGTTCTATCCATGGCTGGGTGAGCACGTCCCTACTTATCAAGCATTGTGCTCACCATTGTACAGAGTCACTTAAACGCAGGCGAGCTGCTGCTTCTCTACTGCATGAAAGTGACATGGCATGTTATCGTGAAACACCTCTATAGGCTTATCTTCCAAAGCCTCCAATTGGTGCGCAAGCTTTAACCCGCATTACATCGCCAATACTGACTAAAATAGCGCCTTCATCTACGCTTTTCAACATGATTACAAATCAGAACCTCTGAGTGCGTGTGATCCAGCCACCGTTTAACGCACTAAAACATCACCTATTGATAATACTCATGTTTAGTTTCATATCGCGTCATCATTCATTGCAAATTGCATCTCACCATCGCTGAGGAACCTCAGGCATACAGGCTGTGAGCCAACACCAACAATTAGCCAAGCTCTGCAGTCCTCTGCAAATTAAGTTAATGAGTGTTGATACCTCCAATTAGCACAATTGGCTCCGTACCATGCAAAAGAAGTTCAACATACATGCATACAGAAGGGACCTACAATATTTAGTCTGCACTTTGCTGTACTGCCTTCTTCCGGCGTGCCGGGGAGTGGCACCTCCTCGACGTCCATGGGAAGGGATTTTCGCAAAACGTGTGCGGTCCAGCCACCCTCACTGCCTCTGCGGTGCTGGATTAGAGGCTACGTACAGCATAGCCATCACCACCAAGCTATCTGTGATCCCCGAGATGCCTTTGTCCGTCTCCAAATTACACGCACTTTGCCCGTCTTAATGTAATGGACGCCACAAATACGGTTGGGGGCCGCTGGGTTAGCACATTCCAAATGTAGCGTAATAGCGCCGTCTGCTGACTGAAAGTGATAAATACAGTGTACGGCAGTACATACGTCAGCAGGCGACAGTACACATGGGGGGAAGACCACTAGGACAGAGTTCATGGCGCCGATGATGGCAGCCTCGGCCGGTTGGTGCGCCCTGTTTTGTCCAGTTTTGTCTTGAGAGGGGCTTGCTGTTCAACACACTCGTGCTGGTGAGAGAGGCCTGCTGTTCATCACACCCGTGCTGGTGAGAGAGGCCTGCTGTTGAGAGGCCTGCTGTTCATCACACCCGTGCTGGTGAGAGAGGCCTGCTGTTCAGTACACCCGTGTTGAGGGGCCTGCTGTTCAGCACACCCTTGCTGGTGAGAGAGGCCTGCTGTTGAGAGGCCTGCTGTTCAGCACACCTGCGCTGGTGAGAGAGGCCTGCTGTTGAGGGGCCTGCTGTTCAGCACACCCGTGCTGGTGAGAGGGGCCTGCTGTTCATCACATCCGTGTTGGTGAGAGGGGCCTGCTGTTCAGCACACCCGTGCTGGTGAGAGAGGCCTGCTGTTCAGCACACCCGTGTTGAGGGGCCTGCTGTTCAGCACACCCGTGCTGGTGAGAGGGGCCTGCTGTTGAGGGGCCTGCTGTTCAGCACACCCGTGCTGGTGAGAGAGGCCTGCTGTTCAGCACACCCGTGTTGAGGGGCCTACTGTTCAGCACACCCGTGCTGGTGAGAGGGGCCTGCTGTTCAACACACCCGTGCTGGTGAGAGGGGCCTGCTGTGCAACACACCTGTGCTGGTGAGAGGGGCCTGCTGTTCAACACACCCGTGCTGGTGAGAGGGGCCTGCTGTTCAGCACACCCGTGCTGGTGAGAGGGGCCTACTGTTCAGCACACCCGTGCTGGTGAGAGGGGCCTGCTGTTCAACACACCCGTGCTGGTAAGAGAGGCCTGCTGTTCACTCCCATGCTAGTGAGAGAGGCCTACTGTTCATCACACCCGTGTTGGTGAGAGGGGCCTGCTGTTCACCACTCCCATGCTGGTGAGAGGGGCCTACTGTTCAACACACCAGTGCTGGTGAGAGAGTCCTGCTGTTCAGCACACCCGTGCTGGTGCGAAGATGGCGCCGATGATAGTAGCCTCAGCCGGTCGGTGCGCCCTGTTTTGTCTTGTTTTGTCTGTCAATTCAGTGTTTTGCCAAGATTTTCGGAGTTCTCTAACAAGAGACGAACTTTTAAATATCAGGGAAACAACTCCTGTGGATTTAATTCCTACTTTTCTGCTTCCAGCGGCAGAATTAGTAGGCATTCTAGTCAATGCCGCGCTAGGCTTTGCTCAAGCAGAGAAACGCCGCCCAAGGGGTAAACGGTCGGGGGCTCTAGTACGGCTACGCAGACGCGGGATCCGAACAGTGCTTCCGAGCTTTTTCCTCTCCAACGTACGTTCACTGTACAACAAAATGGATGAACTTCAGCTACTGATGGTAAAAAACAAAGACTTTCTTTCAGCTTCTTTGTGCTTCACGGAAACATGGCTGTGTGATTTGATTCCGGACACTTCGCTACAACTAGCAGGATTCCATCTTGTAAGATCGGATCGTGACATAGCACTCTCCGGCAAGACGAAAGGCGGTGGTATTTGTTTTTACATTAATAGTGGCTGGTGTGTAGATGTCACAGTGATTCTGCAACATTGTTCTCCACTCCTTGAATCCATTTTTATAACCTGTAAACCGTTTTACTCGCCTCGCGAGTTCGCGTCGCTCATTTTGGTCGGAGTTTATTTGCCGCCTTGTCCTCAGGTTAAAGAGGCCCAACGCATGCTCGCCGATCAGATTCTGAGTGTGGAGCGAGCAAATCCAGATTCGTTGGTTATCGTACTTGGCGACTTTAACAAAGGTAATCTCAGCCACGAACTCCCCAAATACATACAATTCATTAAATGCCCAACCAGAGAAGGGAACACTCTGGATCACTGCTACACTACAGTCAGTAGAGCCTACCACGCCGTCCCCCGAGCAGCACTAGGACACTCTGACCATGCCATGGTCCACCTGATTCCTGCATACAGGCAGAAACTAAAACTCTGTAAACCTGCTGTGAGGACATCTAAACAGTGGACCAGTGAGGCTGTGGAAGATTTGCGGGCGTGCTTAGACTGTACTGACTGGGATATGTTCACGACTGCTACCAATAGTCTGGATGAACTCACAGAGGCTGTGACGTCCTACATCAGCTTCTGTGAGGACTGCTGTATCCCAACACGTACCAGGGTGAACTTTAACAACAATAAGCCCTGGTTCTCAGCAAAGCTCAGAAGGTTGAGGTTGGAGAAGGAGGAAGCGTTTAGGAGTGGAGATAGAGACAGATTCAAGGAGTCGAAGAACAGGTTTAGCAAAGCGGTGAGAGAGGCTAAACGACTGTACTCAGAGAGACTAAAACACCAGTTCTCTACAAACGACGCTGCTTCTGTCTGGAGAGGGCTCAGGCAGATCACCAACTACAAACCCAGAGCCCCCCACACCACTAACGACTCCCGCCTAGCCAACGACCTGAACGAGTTTTACTGTGATTTGAAAGACAATTGGACTGTCCTGAACCACCCCTTCCAACCCAAGAGGCCCCATCCCCCACCAATACTACAGAGACGACTATCTCCTTTCAGGAGGGAGAAGTTAATAGACTTTTCAAGAGGCAGAATCCACGCAAAGCAGCCGGGCCAGACTCTGTCTCTCCAGCCACCCTCAGGCACTGCGCTGACCAGCTGTCTCCGGTGTTCACCAACATCTTTAACACCTCCCTGGAGACATGCCATGTACCAGCCTGTCTCAAGTCCTCCACCATCATCCCTGTGCCCAAAAAGCTAAGGCCAACAGGACTAAATGATTACAGACCGGTCGCCCTTACATCTGTGGTAATGAAGTCTTTTGAGCGCCTGGTCCTGGCACACCTCAAAGCCATCACAGACCCTCTCCTGGACCCCCTTCAGTTTGCCTACAGAGCCAACAGGTCTGTGGACGACGCAGTTAACATGGCCCTCCACTTCACCCTACAGCATCTGGATGCCCCAGCATCCTACGCCAGGATCCTGTTTGTGGACTTCAGCTCTGCCTTCAACACCATCATCCCTGCCCTGCTTCAGGACAAGCTCTTCCAGCTGAACGTGCCCTACACCACCTGTAAATGGATCACAGACTTCCTGTCTGACAGGAAGCAGTGCGTTAAGCTGGGAACACAAGTCTCTGACTCCAGGTCCATCAGCACCGGAACTCCTCAGGGCTGCGTCCTTTCCCCTCTGCTCTTCTCCCTGTATACCAACAGCTGCACCTCCAATCATCTGTCCGTCAAACTATTGAAGTTTGCGGATGACACCACCCTCATTGGGCTGATCTCTGGTGGGGATGAGTCTGACTATAGGTGGGAAGCTGACAATCTGGTGACCTGGTGTAGCCAGAACAACTTAGAGCTAAATGCTCTAAAGACAGTTGAGATGGTTGTGGACTTCAGGAAGAATACAGCCCCACTCACCCCCATCACCCTGTTAGACTCCCCAGTCAAAATTGTAGAGTCCTTCCGCTTCCTGGGCACTATTCTCTCCCGGGACCTCAAGTGGGAACTGAACATCAGCTCCCTCACCAAGAAAGCTCAACAGAGGATGTACTTTCTACGGCAGCTGAAGAAATTCAACCTGCCAAAGACAATGATGGTGCAATTCTATACAGCGATCATTGAATCCATCCTCACCTCCTCCATAACCGTCTGGTACGCTGCTGCCACTGCCAAGGACAAGAGCAGACTGCAGCGTATCATCCACACTGCTGAGAAGGTAATTGCCTGCAATCTACCAACCCTCGAGGACCTGCACACGACAAGGTCCATGAGGCGAGCGAGGAAGATTATGGCCGATTTCTCCCACCCTGGACACTCTCTGTTTCAGCTACTCCCCTCCGGCAGAAGGCTTCGGTCCATCAGGACCAAAACCTCACGCCATAAAAACAGTTTCTTCCCATCTGCTGCTGGCCTGTTAAACAAGGCCAAGGGCTTACACTGTTTTTAACATTTTATCTACATAATGACACCTTGCCGATATTAACTATGTTAACCTATTTGTATTTTTTATTTTTAAATTATATCTTAAAGCTATTTTATATTCGATATTTATTCAATTTTATATACTTCAGCCCCTTGGTGTTAGACTTTTAACCCTTATTATAGTAAGACTTGTTTAAAACTTATTTAAGATTTTAGATTCCTATATGTTGAATGTATGCACCATCCTGCCAAAGTAAATTCCGTGTCGGTGTGAACTTACATGGCGAATAAAACCCTTTCTGATTCTGATTCTGAACTGCTCTTAGCTTCCAGAAGGGGGGGCGTGGCCAGGACGGAGCAAGGCCACGGCGGGGGGATAAGAGGGAGCCCCGGGCGAGAGCTCGGGGCTGTCGCCGGAAGCGGCTTCCCTCGCCGTGCTGTCGTCTCGCCACCATCGTCGCAGCCGTCTTCACCATCGCCAGATGCCGCTAGCTAAGACAGCCTGCCAACTGTTCTAGCTAGATAGTGCCGCTGACGATGGACGGTTCTGTTTGAGATATATACACAGTGTACACCCACGTAGGGTGCGTGTGGTCCCCATTGTGTGTGGAATCAAGGTGCCTCCAATTACTACTGTCTCCGAACTGCGTCACTACACTTTTAAAATTGGGCTGAAGTGGTCGATAAAAAATCCTAAAGCAAATATTTGGTGATACTGCATTGGCAGTGGTGCACAATGACTTATTGCTTGTGAATATTGCAAGCTGTGGTTAAAATGAACTAGCTTCACAAATAACTATTTACACACAGCAGCATTAGAAGTGTAATTTATTGCCATGCAGTTTTCACATTCTGGATATCTGCAAGTTGGCTTAATTGAGAAAAAAATAAACCTCTCATAAAAATTGAGCTTCGTTCAAATGAAAAAAAATACCAACATTTCAAGAATAACAAGTCCAGCATACATCTTTAACTTTCCGATTAGAAGACAACTCCATCTCACCAGTGAAGATGCAACAACTTAAATTCCGTATACATGGGATCAAACAAATGTCCTTAATTTAACCATAACAGCCACGTGATGCAATCGGAACTAGGAACGACGCCAACTCTGTTTAAACAAGACAGTAGATTGTATGGTTGGGGCAATGTCACGGCTCAAATGTAAATAAACTTAACTGACAAACAGGACACTAGACTCGCGTATTATTATTATTATACTGTGCACGCAATCAACATAACACCGTACTCTTTGGTTATTTCGGTAAAGTCACGTAGGTATCAAATAAAATGACGGTCGCTTGTTGTGTTGCACCCGAAACGTCGTGATTTATTTTATTTTGTAACTACTACTTGATGACTTTACCAAAAGAACCAAAGAGTATGGATTCCTGCAGTCACGAACGCTTCAAATCAAGAAGAATAACACTATTTATACATTTTGATTTAAAGCTTTCGTGAACGCAGGGATTCATATTCTTGGTTCTTCCGGTAAAGTCTCGCAGAAGGGAAACAAGAATATGAATCCCTGCAGTCACGACAGCTTTAAATCAAAACAACAATCTTATTTGTGAATGTTTCAGTTAATTTCCACACTCATCGTGTGGCATACTTTAGCTATTTGTCGGACACCTTTGCTTAAAATGTCACAGTCAAAAGTTTTAAAACCAAATAACTCTAAGCATTAAGGGGCTGCTTTGATCATCAAAAGAACACATCTTGTGTCACAGAATGCCATCATGTTTAACATTAACTGGCCAGGGGATAAGAGTGCTTGACTCCAAATACATAGTTGACCAAGTTCCACTTACTAGAAGCTCAATTGTGATGGTGCTATAGACAGGAATGGCCCCACCAATGGAATATGGAGTTTCCACAACTAGCTCGGAGGTGCTAACAGAGATAAGGACCACCAAACCCACATTTGAGCATTTGGTGACCCGTCAAATTTGGCTCAGAATACTCAATCAGCAAGATACAAAATGTAAAGAGAACACATCAGAAGTTGTGTAGCCAATAAGTCCTGTTTACCAAACCTACTTGGTTACAGAACTTAGGAATTATATTATTTAGATCCAGAGCAAGACCAAAATTAAGTTATAATGCAGGTGACCTTTTCAATAGCAAGGAAAAGTGTAGCTCTCATTCAAAACGCGGGTGTGATGGAGACATGCAGATGGCAAGGCCTTGGGCAAAGGCACAAAAAAGCCAGACTCAGAGCAAACAGCCAAGGAACAGGGAAAGCTGATACGCTTAGACAATGCAATTTGTTTTTTTTACGCAGAAATGGTTACAGTCAAACAAAGAGTGCAGTTGCTTAATTAATTTTCCAGTTGGAAACAGCCAGTTTCACCTTAGACTCCACCCTGATTAGCCAAATGTGTCTGAGCACATGTTTAATGTGCAGTTGTATTTTTTATTTTACTATTTTTCTGCATGCATAACTAATGCTCCGAATTGGAATATCGAAGCCAATACACAAGGCAGGGAAATTCCTACTGGCAACAGATCGATGTCTTAATTAGGAAAGATGCCACAAGAAACACCACGAGAATATCTTCTGGCATCTCTTCAAGAGGTCACACTTAACCAGCACATTCCTGTGCTCCATTAGAGCAGTTCAATGCGTGTCAGTCATCTAACATGTGCTACTTATATTTCACTCTCAGAGTTGGTCGAATCAAAATTAAGTGAAACGAAAAATGCAAGGTGGCTCTCTGATATAGGTGTAACAATGGTGCCACTAGTTACACCTCGTGATTAGATGAATTGCCGCAATTTAAAACAATTATAACATTGCAGTGAATGTTGCAGTGGTCTTGAGCCCATTTCATACACATTCAAATAAATATATTATTTTATATTAGATTCAATGAATGTTTAATTACATGAGAAATCGATACTGATAAGAACCCCCAACGAAAAAAAGTGTTAAATGCTCAAGTAGTGTGTGCAGCTGAAAGGCTCAACCACACGTTGCGCTAAAACGCTTAACTTTTGAAAAACGTTGATCTCTATTTTTCTTTCTCTAGGATTAAGGGGGCCTGTCGTGGGCAAGTTTCTGATGCAGGTCTAGAGGCCCTGGTGGTGCTCACATCAATGGTGGACACACGATGCCCATGCTGGTGTCACTCAGGTGGAGGCATGAGGGTAAAGACAGGCTAAGCCGGTGAGAGATGAATCTTGGTTTGAAGGTGAGAGGGGCACGGATAACATTTAACGTTATCCTGGAACGTGGAGAGGCGGAGGGGTCCGGAGAGACATGGGTAGGTAGCAGCCTCGCCAGCTCAATCTTCCCACTCGTACTCATCAAAATCATCGTCATCATTGTCATCATCATCCTCGTCTGTTAGGACACAAGTTAACAGCAGTTGTAAGAGACAGCCTCATCATGTCAAGGGATGGCCCCAAAGATTACATTTAATTGTTCTCACTTTAGCAGTGCTAGATGGCTTCCATGTATGTTTAGAGGTGTTAACTACGCTCTGTTGCGTAACCTGCATTGCCACCAGGGCAGTGCAGCATTACCCCTGGGTACAACGGTTGGGGTCAGTCAAGGTGAAACGGATCGTGGCCAGGGTTTGGTACGAGCCAATCAGACGGTTCCACGTGTGAATGTATGATTGGTTCTACCTGGCCACGAAGGAGTATAAGACAGGTGACCCAACGGACCTCGGGGAGTTCTCTCCCTGCACGAAGATAGAAGACCGGGCTGAAGCCTAGCTAGGACCCTGGACCAGCCTTTCAGCCCTTCTAAGGGCTAAGGCTCGGCATACCCAGTGGTCAGGACCAACCGGGCCAGCGGTGGGTCAGATAGCCTCCCCTAGGTCCTAGCCGGAGGACTAGGATAGCGGTAGACGTGTGAGTCCCGCCAAGTCAGGAGGTTGTACCTCCTTAGGTATCAAGGAGGTTAGCGGTAGATGTGTGAGTCCCGCCAGGTCCGGAGGCTGTACCTCCCTAGGGTATCGGGTGAGGGGACCGAATATCCCTCTGTGTGTGTTAAGCGTTGTATAAGGAAATAATACAATAAACAGAGTGTGCCTCCTAAAGAAGTCTGCTCGTCCTTACAACACTACAACTGGTGTCAGAAGTGGGGTGTTCTGTCCCAAAAAGTTGATGGCATTGAAAGGGTTGTTGCCTATGGTAGCAGAGTCTTGTCTCTTGCTGAACAAAGATACTGTGTGACCAGACGTGAGCTGCTGGCCATTGTTTTTTTTATTCAGCAATACAGGCCGTACCTGTATGGTCAGCATTTTACCGTGCGATCTGATCATTCGGCTTTACAGTACGCTCTGCGAGTTGAACAACCGTCCGGGCAGCTTTCTCGGTGGCTCGAAAGTCCTTCAGGACTACTATTTCAATATCACTTACCGTAGGGGTGCACAACACACGAATGCCGATGCGTTGTCTTGCCTCCCGCTGGCTCAAAAATGTGCGTGTTTTTTGGGCTCGGGCCGTTGTAAGCCGCCACTGCCTGCGCAGGTCGCGCCTCTCACAACGGTGTCAGCCGCACTTCCCGCCGCCTCAGCGCCGATGTTGGATCATGCAGATCCAATGGCCAGTGACGATTTGCTGGGGCTAACTTTGGCCGAATGGGGTCGGCACCAGAGCAAGGACATGTCGTTATTGAGGTTGCGTCGCCACGCGAATAATGCAACTCCAAGACAGGGCAAATTTAATTCATTTGTCATGAAGCACGGCTTGTTGATGCATTGGGATGCTGACTCGTGTCAACATAAAATCGTCGTGCCATCCGCCTTGCGATGCAAGGCCGTATGGGCGGCGCATGAGCGTTTATTGCACCTGGGTGTTCATAAGACCATTGGGTTGTTGCGGTTGCAATTTTTCTGGCCGGGCATTGTTGTATATATAGGTGTTATGAAAATTGATGAAAATAATGAAAATTAAATGAAATTTGAAATTTGCATAATTTATCCGAAATTATGTTAATTGGTGTAATTATGCGAATAAATTCTACTGATTCGAGAGATAATCGTTTTAATTTATGCGAGTGGGCGTGGTTATGATAATGCAGGTCGTTATGGATTATAAGGTCGAGCCTCGGTGACAAGGATTGTGTTATGAATTGGAATAACGCAATTAATCGTATGCAGTGACGCATAAGGATACGATTACTCTCGATTGAACATTATGAATTATGTGTGTTATGGATTATGTGTGGTGATAGTGTGCTTATGATAGGTCCCCAGGATTCAGATCTCATACGCAGAACAATATTATGCAGGATTTCAGGAAGAATCACACACAAACCTTCTGCTTTAATGCATTTTATTTCTAGCTAACTTTAATTTTTGGATAATATGAAAACTCAATCTCGGGATTTGGAATTTCAACACAGCGTTAACATGATAACATCACGATTGCGTTGTTTCACCTCGATAGCGGCACCTGTGGTTAATTCCCGACGCGTAACGCAATCGATCGGTTGTTGAGAGAGAGATTAAAAACATGCGAACTATTCTATCAAACCTTAACTTTATAATATGCAAACTCGTATACTTGAATTGTTACACAACACGGCACTTGGTCTTTGATTCGTATCCAATCCTTAATACATTCTGATATGCGAAGTTATTATGCTTTAAATCGTCAGCACAGTACCACGTTGATGTTCGTTCATTGATTCATAACGATTATGAATTTAAAGCGTTCGACTGAAATACTTCTAATTACCTTATCAACACCACTCGATGGCCGCAATGCTTCGTTACTTGAATTGTCACACAACACAGCATTCGGTCATTGATCATGCGCGGCCCTTAATGCAATTATTGTCATGCTGTTAACAATAGGATGACTGATTATTATGCAACGCTACTCGTTGAAAGGGCACTCCAACCAGTATTATTCTTGGAGGCACAAATATGCTTTTGAATTCGTTATTTCATTCGTGGATACCAGCAAGATTATGTAGAAAGAAAAATATTAACGAACGACTCAAGTATTTCTAATCGACTTCTCAACGCGACTCAATGGGTGGCGATGTTTCCTTTTTAGATCCTTATCTCGGGCCAATCTTTTAATTAATTGTGGCCAGATCCCTGACAGGGAACCGGTTGAGCACGCTCTTCACCCCCGCGAGCGGCGCTCCGTGGTGAGGTGCCAAGAATTAATCCTTGTTAATGGGTCAGTTGGTAATTTATGCGGTTATAAGTACAGCCCCAGCACAATATTACAGAGGAAAATTATGAACACTCTTAAAAACGATGGATTATTCACTCGGTCGTTGCGATGTTTCCACAATCACGGATGGTTCAATGGCTTGAGATTTTAGCTTTGTTAATGACCCGTGTGTGTGTGTGTGTTGAATGGTATGAGTGGTGAAAGAGTAGGCCAATGTTCGGAATCGATTCTTTGCGTCAAGCAGACGTCTGGTTTGTCGTGTAGTGGGGGGCAGTGTATCATACGTATCAGTTGATTCTTCTTTCAGTAGTTGGTTCGGACTCGACGGACGTTGGTGAATGAGTAGATACGCTGTTGTAGCTGCGATGACCGTCTGGTAGACGGCGTTAGAAGCACGCCCGCAGCGGCGCGGTTGTACGCGGACGGTAGGTAATGCGCGCAGTGCGTCTGCGAGCAGCTGGCACGCTGGTGCTCCGTCGTCGGCGGTTGTAGATTGCAGGCTCACGATTCGCTCGTGGTTGCGCTGGCCGCTAACAGCGGCAGCGGGACGCCAATCGGCGACACTCGCCAATTCGGCGAGTTGTAGAGGCGTCTCCGGCGTCGGTGATGGCTGGTCTTCTGCTGAGATGAGTTGAACGGGTCTTCTGCTGAGATGAGTTGAGATGAGTCTTCTTCTGTTGAGCTGAGTTGAGATGAGTCTTCTTCTGTTGAGCTGGCCCCGAGGGCTGATGAGCTGATTTCAATGCTGAAACGGCTCCTTTTTATGCCAAAAATCTCTCTCCTTCTCGGCTCCCCCTCACGAGGCGGAGCTATCTTTGACCTGATCGTATGTCGGTGGGGGAGTTCGTGTGTCGGTGGTGGGGGGGGTTCGTGTGTCAGTGTGTATGTTTGTGTGTGTGTCATTTATGACACGGTTCTGTTCGGGTCTTTCCTCAAGCCATAAACATCAAGACAACAGACACTTCGATTCATCTTGAAGGCGTCTGGTTGTCTACTCCATCCACACAGAGAGAGGGGCGGGTTCCCCCCCCTTTTCGTACACGTTTTCGACGCACAAAGAAATGGTTAAGATTTTGTTTTAAGTTTAACATTTCACATCACAGTTGGTATCTTATCATACACAGTTATGATCCTGCTTGTGATTCATAGTATTTGATTTATTTCCAAGTGAAGATGCTCTTCCGAGCGTATGCATTTTATCACGTGCTGCAGGGAAAGACAAAGGTGGCCGGGATCTTCCCATCTCTCTATACTTTGCAAATATCATTTCGACTCCACATTCTACCAGCCTAATCCACCCCGTTACCTTGGCTCTTACTTAGTTTATTAATTTTCGTCACTTTGTGTGTTTATAAATGTGTGACAGTTTAACTTAAAGCTCGCTCGCTCTTTTGCTGCCCGTGTGCAGGGTGGGGTGGGGGCCACTACTAAGTCCCGTGTGTGGCAGATGGTGCCCGCGATAACGATCTGTTTGCCCTGGCGTGAAATTCCTCTCTCGCGCTCTTCGGGAGAGACAAAGGTGGTCGGGAGCACCTCTTTATACTTTCGACTTATATTTCTCAAATACCATTTGGTCCCATGTTCGCCAAGACTCGTTTTTGTAACTACGTCCTCCCGACACCTCTCGGTTTTACCGAGGTTCGAATTGTTATGATGGAATTATTAAAAAGAAAAATAATTATCATCCTGAGTTTAAGAGGTCCGTTTCTTGATTGTTGGAATCCATATCCCTTGGTTCTGTAAGGTTCTATAATGGAATATCGTGTAAGGTTAACACGTATTTATTATTAATATTATATTGCAATTTTCTTTAAAACTTTGTTTGCCTGGTTGCCGTGTGTGGGGTGGGGTGTGTCTCCTCATCAAACCCGGCTGGCTTTTCCAGATGGCCCATTGTGATAAGGTGTAATTCTTGCTTCTCCGCGCTTGGGATATTGTTTAAACTCTTTCGCAAGTTTGCCCGTTCGCCTCATTCCTTCTCAAAAACCTTTGATGTGACTCGGTATTCCTGCTCCAAGCTTTGTTTTAACAGTAAAAGTATTAAAGGTGAAAATCATTTGATAGCGAATTAATCATTAGATAATAATTCACTGATGTGTCTGGTGGCCTGTTGTTAACTGGAGTGAGCGTTAGGATCGCTAATTTTATCTTATTCTTGTTGTTGCCTTTTAATTTTTTTTGTTTTACTGGCAAATAAGGAAAATATGTATACGATTTACCCTGTTGGCGTCTCCGTGTCTGCTCTCTTGGTGTTCTGACCTCGGAGGGACCTTTCCTAAGGGGCCCATCAAACTCTTGTTCATCTGGGGATTTTCGCCGATAGCTGTTACATCCTCGCCTTGAGAGTTTTATTATTTCTTTATATATATGGCCTGTTTATGACCGACATCTGGTTTTTCGTGTTTCTGGCTTACGGGTTTGATTCATTAAAAATATATATTATGAGACCTCCTTTGCCAGAAACAAGATATAAGAATAGGTTTTACCATTTTAACTGGCACAAAAACTGACACCTTTATTCAAGGCATGTTTGCAATAACCACAACACAAGCAGTCAAAATGCAAACAAAAAAGACAACTCTGATAATAATATGCACTGTCCTTGAATTTGATTGGTCCACACCCGAGACAGCTTTTCTTAGAGCCTAGTCTCCATTGGTGTTGGACCAGAAGACGCCAAAAGGCGTACAACTCAAAAACAGCGCACTCTCAGAGCATTGAGGGCTCGGGGTGAGCATTAACATTATGAGACCTCCTTTGCCAGAAACAAGATATAAG
This sequence comes from Petromyzon marinus, assembly GCF_048934315.1. NCBI lineage: Eukaryota > Metazoa > Chordata > Hyperoartia > Petromyzontiformes > Petromyzontidae > Petromyzon > Petromyzon marinus. The sequence goes on along the minus strand of NW_027422983.1, from coordinate 54,125 downwards.
AATAGGTTTTACCCTTTTAACTGGCACAAAAACTGACACCTTTATTCAAGGCATGTTTGCAATAACCACAACACAAGCAGTCAAAATGCAAACAAAAAAGACAACTCTGATAATAATATGCACTGTCCTTGAATTTGATTGGTCCACACCCGAGACAGCTTTTCTTAGAGCCTAGTCTCCATTGGTGTTGGACCAGAAGACGCCAAAAGGCGTACAACTCAAAAACAGCGCACTCTCAGAGCATTGAGGGCTCGGGGTGAGCATTAACATTATGAGACCTCCTTTGCCAGAAACAAGATATAAGAATAGGTTTTACCCTTTTAACTGGCACAAAAACTGACACCTTTATTCAAGGCATCATGTTTGCAATAACGACAACACAAGCAGTCAAAATGCAAACAAAAAAGACAACTCTGATAATAATATGCACTGTCCTTGAATTTGATTGGTCCACACCCGAGACAGCTTTTCTTAGAGCCTAGTCTCCATTGGTGTTGGACCAGAAGACGACAAAAGGCGTACAACTCAAAAACAGCGCGCTCTCAGAGCATTGAGGGCTCGGGGTGAGCATTAACATTATGAGACCTCCTTTGCCAGAAACAAGATATAAGAATAGGTTTTACCCTTTTAACTGGCACAAAAACTGACACCTTTATTCAAGGCATGTTTGCAATAACCACAACACAAGCAGTCAAAATGCAAACAAAAAAGACAACTCTGATAATAATATGCACTGTCCTTGAATTTGATTGGTCCACACCCGAAACAGCTTTTCTTAGAGCCTAGTCTCCATTGGTGTTGGACCAGAAGACGCCAAAAGGCGTACAACTCAAAAACAGCGCACTCTCAGAGCATTGAGGGCTCGGGGTGAGCATTAACATTATGAGACCTCCTTTGCCAGAAACAAGATATAAGAATAGGTTTTACCCTTTTAACTGGCACAAAAACTGACACCTTTATTCAAGGCATGTTTGCAATAACCACAACACAAGCAGTCAAAATGCAAACAAAAAAGACAACTCTGATAATAATATGCACTGTCCTTGAATTTGATTGGTCCACACCCGAGACAGCTTTTCTTAGAGCCTAGTCTCCATTGGTGTTGGACCAGAAGACGACAAAAGGCGTACAACTCAAAAACAGCGCGCTCTCAGAGCATTGAGGGCTCGGGGTGAGCATTAACATTATGAGACCTCCTTTGCCAGAAACAAGATATAAGAATAGGTTTTACCCTTTTAACTGGCACAAAAACTGACACCTTTATTCAAGGCATCATGTTTGCAATAACCACAACACAAGCAGTCAAAATGCAAACAAAAAAGACAACTCTGATAATAATATGCACTGTCCTTGAATTTGATTGGTCCACACCCGAGACAGCTTTTCTTAGAGCCTAGTCTCCATTGGTGTTGGACCAGAAGACGACAAAAGGCGTACAACTCAAAAACAGCGCGCTCTCAGAGCATTGAGGGCTCGGGGTGAGCATTAACATTATGAGACCTCCTTTGCCAGAAACAAGATATAAGAATAGGTTTTACCCTTTTAACTGGCACAAAAACTGACACCTTTATTCAAGGCATCATGTTTTCAATAACCACAACACAAGCAGTCAAAATGCAAACAAAAAAGACAACTCTGATAATAATATGCACTGTCCTTGAATTTGATTGGTCCACACCCGAAACAGCTTTTCTTAGAGCCTAGTCTCCATTGGTGTTGGACCAGAAGACGCCAAAAGGCGTACAACTCAAAAACAGCGCACTCTCAGAGCATTGAGGGCTCGGGGTGAGCATTAACATTATGAGACCTCCTTTGCCAGAAACAAGATATAAGAATAGGTTTTACCCTTTTAACTGGCACAAAAACTGACACCTTTATTCAAGGCATGTTTGCAATAACCACAACACAAGCAGTCAAAATGCAAACAAAAAAGACAACTCTGATAATAATATGCACTGTCCTTGAATTTGATTGGTCCACACCCGAGACAGCTTTTCTTAGAGCCTAGTCTCCATTGGTGTTGGACCAGAAGACGACAAAAGGCGTACAACTCAAAAACAGCGCGCTCTCAGAGCATTGAGGGCTCGGGGTGAGCATTAACATTATGAGACCTCCTTTGCCAGAAACAAGATATAAGAATAGGTTTTACCCTTTTAACTGGCACAAAAACTGACACCTTTATTCAAGGCATCATGTTTGCAATAACCACAACACAAGCAGTCAAAATGCAAACAAAAAAGACAACTCTGATAATAATATGCACTGTCCTTGAATTTGATTGGTCCACACCCGAGACAGCTTTTCTTAGAGCCTAGTTTCCATTGGTGTTGGACCAGAAGACGCCAAAAGGCGTACAACTCAAAAACAGCGCACTCTCAGACCATTGAGGGCTCGGGGTGAGCATTAACATTATGAGACCTCCTTTGCCAGAAACAAGATATAAGAATAGGTTTTACCCTTTTAACTGGCACAAAAACTGACACCTTTATTCAAGGCATCATGTTTTCAATAACCACAACACAAGCAGTCAAAATGCAAACAAAAAAGACAACTCTGATAATAATATGCACTGTCCTTGAATTTGATTGGTCCACACCCGAGACAGCTTTTCTTAGAGCCTAGTCTCCATTGGTGTTGGACCAGAAGACGCCAAAAGGCGTACAACTCAAAAACAGCGCACTCTCAGAGCATTGAGGGCTCGGGGTGAGCATTAACATTATGAGACCTCCTTTGCCAGAAACAAGATATAAGAATAGGTTTTACCCTTTTAACTGGCACAAAAACTGACACCTTTATTCAAGGCATCATGTTTGCAATAACCACAACACAAGCAGTCAAAATGCAAACAAAAAAGACAACTCTGATAATAATATGCACTGTCCTTGAATTTGATTGGTCCACACCCGAGACAGCTTTTCTTAGAGCCTAGTCTCCATTGGTGTTGGACCAGAAGACGCCAAAAGGCGTACAACTCAAAAACAGCGCACTCTCAGAGCATTGAGGGCTCGGGGTGAGCATTAACATTATGAGACCTCCTTTGCCAGAAACAAGATATAAGAATAGGTTTTACCCTTTTAACTGGCACAAAAACTGACACCTTTATTCAAGGCATGTTTGCAATAACCACAACACAAGCAGTCAAAATGCAAACAAAAAAGACAACTCTGATAATAATATGCACTGTCCTTGAATTTGATTGGTCCACACCCGAGACAGCTTTTCTTAGAGCCTAGTCTCCATTGGTGTTGGACCAGAAGACGCCAAAAGGCGTACAACTCAAAAACAGCGCACTCTCAGAGCATTGAGGGCTCGGGGTGAGCATTAACATTATGAGACCTCCTTTGCCAGAAACAAGATATAAGAATAGGTTTTACCCTTTTAACTGGCACAAAAACTGACACCTTTATTCAAGGCATCATGTTTGCAATAACGACAACACAAGCAGTCAAAATGCAAACAAAAAAGACAACTCTGATAATAATATGCACTGTCCTTGAATTTGATTGGTCCACACCCGAGACAGCTTTTCTTAGAGCCTAGTCTCCATTGGTGTTGGACCAGAAGACGACAAAAGGCGTACAACTCAAAAACAGCGCGCTCTCAGAGCATTGAGGGCTCGGGGTGAGCATTAACATTATGAGACCTCCTTTGCCAGAAACAAGATATAAGAATAGGTTTTACCCTTTTAACTGGCACAAAAACTGACACCTTTATTCAAGGCATGTTTGCAATAACCACAACACAAGCAGTCAAAATGCAAACAAAAAAGACAACTCTGATAATAATATGCACTGTCCTTGAATTTGATTGGTCCACACCCGAAACAGCTTTTCTTAGAGCCTAGTCTCCATTGGTGTTGGACCAGAAGACGCCAAAAGGCGTACAACTCAAAAACAGCGCACTCTCAGAGCATTGAGGGCTCGGGGTGAGCATTAACATTATGAGACCTCCTTTGCCAGAAACAAGATATAAGAATAGGTTTTACCCTTTTAACTGGCACAAAAACTGACACCTTTATTCAAGGCATGTTTGCAATAACCACAACACAAGCAGTCAAAATGCAAACAAAAAAGACAACTCTGATAATAATATGCACTGTCCTTGAATTTGATTGGTCCACACCCGAGACAGCTTTTCTTAGAGCCTAGTCTCCATTGGTGTTGGACCAGAAGACGACAAAAGGCGTACAACTCAAAAACAGCGCGCTCTCAGAGCATTGAGGGCTCGGGGTGAGCATTAACATTATGAGACCTCCTTTGCCAGAAACAAGATATAAGAATAGGTTTTACCCTTTTAACTGGCACAAAAACTGACACCTTTATTCAAGGCATGTTTGCAATAACCACAACACAAGCAGTCAAAATGCAAACAAAAAAGACAACTCTGATAATAATATGCACTGTCCTTGAATTTGATTGGTCCACACCCGAGACAGCTTTTCTTAGAGCCTAGTCTCCATTGGTGTTGGACCAGAAGACGACAAAAGGCGTACAACTCAAAAACAGCGCGCTCTCAGAGCATTGAGGGCTCGGGGTGAGCATTAACATTATGAGACCTCCTTTGCCAGAAACAAGATATAAGAATAGGTTTTACCCTTATAACTGGCACAAAAACTGACACCTTTATTCAAGGCATCATGTTTTCAATAACCACAACACAAGCAGTCAAAATGCAAACAAAAAAGACAACTCTGATAATAATATGCACTGTCCTTGAATTTGATTGGTCCACACCCGAAACAGCTTTTCTTAGAGCCTAGTCTCCATTGGTGTTGGACCAGAAGACGCCAAAAGGCGTACAACTCAAAAACAGCGCACTCTCAGAGCATTGAGGGCTCGGGGTGAGCATTAACATTATGAGACCTCCTTTGCCAGAAACAAGATAGAAGAATAGGTTTTACCCTTTTAACTGGCACAAAAACTGACACCTTTATTCAAGGCATGTTTGCAATAACCACAACACAAGCAGTCAAAATGCAAACAAAAAAGACAACTCTGATAATAATATGCACTGTCCTTGAATTTGATTGGTCCACACCCGAGACAGCTTTTCTTAGAGCCTAGTCTCCATTGGTGTTGGACCAGAAGACGACAAAAGGCGTACAACTCAAAAACAGCGCGCTCTCAGAGCATTGAGGGCTCGGGGTGAGCATTAACATTATGAGACCTCCTTTGCCAGAAACAAGATATAAGAATAGGTTTTACCCTTATAACTGGCACAAAAACTGACACCTTTATTCAAGGCATCATGTTTTCAATAACCACAACACAAGCAGTCAAAATGCAAACAAAAAAGACAACTCTGATAATAATATGCACTGTCCTTGAATTTGATTGGTCCACACCCGAAACAGCTTTTCTTAGAGCCTAGTCTCCATTGGTGTTGGACCAGAAGACGCCAAAAGGCGTACAACTCAAAAACAGCGCACTCTCAGAGCATTGAGGGCTCGGGGTGAGCATTAACATTATGAGACCTCCTTTGCCAGAAACAAGATATAAGAATAGGTTTTACCCTTTTAACTGGCACAAAAACTGACACCTTTATTCAAGGCATGTTTGCAATAACCACAACACAAGCAGTCAAAATGCAAACAAAAAAGACAACTCTGATAATAATATGCACTGTCCTTGAATTTGATTGGTCCACACCCGAGACAGCTTTTCTTAGAGCCTAGTCTCCATTGGTGTTGGACCAGAAGACGACAAAAGGCGTACAACTCAAAAACAGCGCGCTCTCAGAGCATTGAGGGCTCGGGGTGAGCATTAACATTATGAGACCTCCTTTGCCAGAAACAAGATATAAGAATAGATTTTACCCTTTTAACTGGCACAAAAACTGACACCTTTATTCAAGGCATCATGTTTGCAATAACCACAACACAAGCAGTCAAAATGCAAACAAAAAAGACAACTCTGATAATAATATGCACTGTCCTTGAATTTGATTGGTCCACACCCGAGACAGCTTTTCTTAGAGCCTAGTCTCCATTGGTGTTGGACCAGAAGACGACAAAAGGCGTACAACTCAAAAACAGCGCGCTCTCAGAGCATTGAGGGCTCGGGGTGAGCATTAACATTATGAGACCTCCTTTGCCAGAAACAAGATATAAGAATAGGTTTTACCCTTTTAACTGGCACAAAAACTGACACCTTTATTCAAGGCATCATGTTTTCAATAACCACAACACAAGCAGTCAAAATGCAAACAAAAAAGACAACTCTGATAATAATATGCACTGTCCTTGAATTTGATTGGTCCACACCCGAAACAGCTTTTCTTAGAGCCTAGTCTCCATTGGTGTTGGACCAGAAGACGCCAAAAGGCGTACAACTCAAAAACAGCGCACTCTCAGAGCATTGAGGGCTCGGGGTGAGCATTAACATTATGAGACCTCCTTTGCCAGAAACAAGATATAAGAATAGGTTTTACCCTTTTAACTGGCACAAAAACTGACACCTTTATTCAAGGCATGTTTGCAATAACCACAACACAAGCAGTCAAAATGCAAACAAAAAAGACAACTCTGATAATAATATGCACTGTCCTTGAATTTGATTGGTCCACACCCGAGACAGCTTTTCTTAGAGCCTAGTCTCCATTGGTGTTGGACCAGAAGACGACAAAAGGCGTACAACTCAAAAACAGCGCGCTCTCAGAGCATTGAGGGCTCGGGGTGAGCATTAACATTATGAGACCTCCTTTGCCAGAAACAAGATATAAGAATAGGTTTTACCCTTTTAACTGGCACAAAAACTGACACCTTTATTCAAGGCATCATGTTTGCAATAACCACAACACAAGCAGTCAAAATGCAAACAAAAAAGACAACTCTGATAATAATATGCACTGTCCTTGAATTTGATTGGTCCACACCCGAGACAGCTTTTCTTAGAGCCTAGTCTCCATTGGTGTTGGACCAGAAGACGACAAAAGGCGTACAACTCAAAAACAGCGCGCTCTCAGAGCATTGAGGGCTCGGGGTGAGCATTAACATTATGAGACCTCCTTTGCCAGAAACAAGATATAAGAATAGGTTTTACCCTTTTAACTGGCACAAAAACTGACACCTTTATTCAAGGCATCATGTTTGCAATAACCACAACACAAGCAGTCAAAATGCAAACAAAAAAGACAACTCTGATAATAATATGCACTGTCCTTGAATTTGATTGGTCCACACCCGAGACAGCTTTTCTTAGAGCCTAGTCTCCATTGGTGTTGGACCAGAAGACGACAAAAGGCGTACAACTCAAAAACAGCGCACTCTCAGAGCATTGAGGGCTCGGGGTGAGCATTAACATTATGAGACCTCCTTTGCCAGAAACAAGCTATAAGAATAGGTTTTACCCTTTTAACTGGCACAAAAACTGACACCTTTATTCAAGGCATCATGTTTGCAATAACCACAACACAAGCAGTCAAAATGCAAACAAAAAAGACAACTCTGATAATAATATGCACTGTCCTTGAATTTGATTGGTCCACACCCGAGACAGCTTTTCTTAGAGCCTAGTCTCCATTGGTGTTGGACCAGAAGACGCCAAAAGGCGTACAACTCAAAAACAGCGCACTCTCAGAGCATTGAGGGCTCGGGGTGAGCATTAACATTATGAGACCTCCTTTGCCAGAAACAAGATATAAGAATAGGTTTTACCCTTTTAACTGGCACAAAAACTGACACCTTTATTCAAGGCATCATGTTTGCAATAACCACAACACAAGCAGTCAAAATGCAAACAAAAAAGACAACTCTGATAATAATATGCACTGTCCTTGAATTTGATTGGTCCACACCCGAGACAGCTTTTCTTAGAGCCTAGTTTCCATTGGTGTTGGACCAGAAGACGCCAAAAGGCGTACAACTCAAAAACAGCGCACTCTCAGAGCATTGAGGGCTCGGGGTTAGCATTAACATTATGAGACCTCCTTTGCCAGAAACAAGATATAAGAATAGGTTTTACCCTTTTAACTGGCACAAAAACTGACACCTTTATTCAAGGCATCATGTTTGCAATAACCACAACACAAGCAGTCAAAATGCAAACAAAAAAGACAACTCTGATAATAATATGCACTGTCCTTGAATTTGATTGGTCCACACCCGAGACAGCTTTTCTTAGAGCCTAGTCTCCATTGGTGTTGGACCAGAAGACGCCAAAAGGCGTACAACTCAAAAACAGCGCACTCTCAGACCATTGAGGGCTCGGGGTGAGCATTAACATTATGAGACCTCCTTTGCCAGAAACAAGATATAAGAATAGGTTTTACCCTTTTAACTGGCACAAAAACTGACACCTTTATTCAAGGCATCATGTTTGCAATAACCACAACACAAGCAGTCAAAATGCAAACAAAAAAGACAACTCTGATAATAATATGCACTGTCCTTGAATTTGATTGGTCCACACCCGAGACAGCTTTTCTTAGAGCCTAGTTTCCATTGGTGTTGGACCAGAAGACGCCAAAAGGCGTACAACTCAAAAACAGCGCACTCTCAGAGCATTGAGGGCTCGGGGTGAGCATTAACATTATGAGACCTCCTTTGCCAGAAACAAGATATAAGAATAGGTTTTACCCTTTTAACTGGCACAAAAACTGACACCTTTATTCAAGGCATCATGTTTGCAATAACCACAACACAAGCAGTCAAAATGCAAACAAAAAAGACAACTCTGATAATAATATGCACTGTCCTTGAATTTGATTGGTCCACACCCGAGACAGCTTTTCTTAGAGCCTAGTTTCCATTGGTGTTGGACCAGAAGACGCCAAAAGGCGTACAACTCAAAAACAGCGCACTCTCAGACCATTGAGGGCTCGGGGTGAGCATTAACATTATGAGACCTCCTTTGCCAGAAACAAGATATAAGAATAGGTTTTACCCTTTTAACTGACACAAAAACTGACACCTTTATTCAAGGCATCATGTTTTCAATAACCACAACACAAGCAGTCAAAATGCAAACACAAAAGACAACTCTGATAATAATATGCACTGTCCTTGAATTTGATTGGTCCACACCCGAGACAGCTTTTCTAAGAGCCTAGTCTCCATTGGTGTTGGACCAGAAGACGCCAAAAGGCGTACAACTCAAAAACAGCGCACTCTCAGAGCATTGAGGGCTCGGGGTGAGCATTAACATTATGAGACCTCCTTTGCCAGAAACAAGATATAAGAATAGGTTTTACCCTTTTAACTGGCACAAAAACTGACACCTTTATTCAAGGCATCATGTTTGCAATAACCACAACACAAGCAGTCAAAATGCAAACAAAAAAGACAACTCTGATAATAATATGCACTGTCCTTGAATTTGATTGGTCCACACCCGAGACAGCTTTTCTTAGAGCCTAGTCTCCATTGGTGTTGGACCAGAAGACGCCAAAAGGCGTACAACTCAAAAACAGCGCACTCTCAGAGCATTGAGGGCTCGGGGTGAGCATTAACATTATGAGACCTTTGCCAGAAACAAGATATAAGAATAGGTTTTACCCTTTTAACTGGCACAAAAACTGACACCTTTATTCAAGGCATCATGTTTGCAATAACCACAACACAAGCAGTCAAAATGCAAACAAAAAAGACAACTCTGATAATAATATGCACTGTCCTTGAATTTGATTGGTCCACACCCGAGACAGCTTTTCTTAGAGCCTAGTCTCCATTGGTGTTGGACCAGAAGACGCCAAAAGGCGTACAACTCAAAAACAGCGCACTCTCAGACCATTGAGGGCTCGGGGTGAGCATTAACATTATGAGACCTCCTTTGCCAGAAACAAGATATAAGAATAGGTTTTACCCTTTTAACTGGCACAAAAACTGACACCTTTATTCAAGGCATCATGTTTGCAATAACCACAACACAAGCAGTCAAAATGCAAACAAAAAAGACAACTCTGATAATAATATGCACTGTCCTTGAATTTGATTGGTCCACACCCGAGACAGCTTTTCTTAGAGCCTAGTCTCCATTGGTGTTGGACCAGAAGACGCCAAAAGGCGTACAACTCAAAAACAGCGCACTCTCAGAGCATTGAGGGCTCGGGGTGAGCATTAACATTATGAGACCTCCTTTGCCAGAAACAAGATATAAGAATAGGTTTTACCCTTTTAACTGGCACAAAAACTGACACCTTTATTCAAGGCATCATGTTTGCAATAACCACAACACAAGCAGTCAAAATGCAAACAAAAAAGACAACTCTGATAATAATATGCACTGTCCTTGAATTTGATTGGTCCACACCCGAGACAGCTTTTCTTAGAGCCTAGTTTCCATTGGTGTTGGACCAGAAGACGCCAAAAGGTGTACAACTCAAAAACAGCGCACTCTCAGAGCATTGAGGGCTCGGGGTTAGCATTAACATTATGAGACCTCCTTTGCCAGAAACAAGATATAAGAATAGGTTTTACCCTTTTAACTGGCACAAAAACTGACACCTTTATTCAAGGCATCATGTTTGCAATAACCACAACACAAGCAGTCAAAATGCAAACAAAAAAGACAACTCTGATAATAATATGCACTGTCCTTGAATTTGATTGGTCCACACCCGAGACAGCTTTTCTTAGAGCCTAGTCTCCATTGGTGTTGGACCAGAAGACGCCAAAAGGCGTACAACTCAAAAACAGCGCACTCTCAGACCATTGAGGGCTCGGGGTGAGCATTAACATTATGAGACCTCCTTTGCCAGAAACAAGATATAAGAATAGGTTTTACCCTTTTAACTGGCACAAAAACTGACACCTTTATTCAAGGCATGTTTGCAATAACCACAACACAAGCAGTCAAAATGCAAACAAAAAAGACAACTCTGATAATAATATGCACTGTCCTTGAATTTGATTGGTCCACACCCGAGACAGCTTTTCTTAGAGCCTAGTCTCCATTGGTGTTGGACCAGAAGACGACAAAAGGCGTACAACTCAAAAACAGCGCGCTCTCAGAGCATTGAGGGATCGGGGTGAGCATTAACATTATGAGACCTCCTTTGCCAGAAACAAGATATAAGAATAGGTTTTACCCTTATAACTGGCACAAAAACTGACACCTTTATTCAAGGCATCATGTTTTCAATAACCACAACACAAGCAGTCAAAATGCAAACAAAAAAGACAACTCTGATAATAATATGCACTGTCCTTGAATTTGATTGGTCCACACCCGAAACAGCTTTTCTTAGAGCCTAGTCTCCATTGGTGTTGGACCAGAAGACGCCAAAAGGCGTACAACTCAAAAACAGCGCACTCTCAGAGCATTGAGGGCTCGGGGTGAGCATTAACATTATGAGACCTCCTTTGCCAGAAACAAGATATAAGAATAGGTTTTACCCTTTTAACTGGCACAAAAACTGACACCTTTATTCAAGGCATGTTTGCAATAACCACAACACAAGCAGTCAAAATGCAAACAAAAAAGACAACTCTGATAATAATATGCACTGTCCTTGAATTTGATTGGTCCACACCCGAGACAGCTTTTCTTAGAGCCTAGTCTCCATTGGTGTTGGACCAGAAGACGACAAAAGGCGTACAACTCAAAAACAGCGCGCTCTCAGAGCATTGAGGGCTCGGGGTGAGCATTAACATTATGAGACCTCCTTTGCCAGAAACAAGATATAAGAATAGGTTTTACCCTTTTAACTGGCACAAAAACTGACACCTTTATTCAAGGCATCATGTTTGCAATAACCACAACACAAGCAGTCAAAATGCAAACAAAAAAGACAACTCTGATAATAATATGCACTGTCCTTGAATTTGATTGGTCCACACCCGAGACAGCTTTTCTTAGAGCCTAGTCTCCATTGGTGTTGGACCAGAAGACGACAAAAGGCGTACAACTCAAAAACAGCGCGCTCTCAGAGCATTGAGGGCTCGGGGTGAGCATTAACATTATGAGACCTCCTTTGCCAGAAACAAGATATAAGAATAGGTTTTACCCTTTTAACTGGCACAAAAACTGACACCTTTATTCAAGGCATCATGTTTTCAATAACCACAACACAAGCAGTCAAAATGCAAACAAAAAAGACAACTCTGATAATAATATGCACTGTCCTTGAATTTGATTGGTCCACACCCGAAACAGCTTTTCTTAGAGCCTAGTCTCCATTGGTGTTGGACCAGAAGACGCCAAAAGGCGTACAACTCAAAAACAGCGCACTCTCAGAGCATTGAGGGCTCGGGGTGAGCATTAACATTATGAGACCTCCTTTGCCAGAAACAAGATATAAGAATAGGTTTTACCCTTTTAACTGGCACAAAAACTGACACCTTTATTCAAGGCATGTTTGCAATAACCACAACACAAGCAGTCAAAATGCAAACAAAAAAGACAACTCTGATAATAATATGCACTGTCCTTGAATTTGATTGGTCCACACCCGAGACAGCTTTTCTTAGAGCCTAGTCTCCATTGGTGTTGGACCAGAAGACGACAAAAGGCGTACAACTCAAAAACAGCGCGCTCTCAGAGCATTGAGGGCTCGGGGTGAGCATTAACATTATGAGACCTCCTTTGCCAGAAACAAGATATAAGAATAGGTTTTACCCTTTTAACTGGCACAAAAACTGACACCTTTATTCAAGGCATCATGTTTGCAATAACCACAACACAAGCAGTCAAAATGCAAACAAAAAAGACAACTCTGATAATAATATGCACTGTCCTTGAATTTGATTGGTCCACACCCAAGACAGCTTTTCTTAGAGCCTAGTTTCCATTGGTGTTGGACCAGAAGACGCCAAAAGGCGTACAACTCAAAAACAGCGCACTCTCAGACCATTGAGGGCTCGGGGTGAGCATTAACATTATGAGACCTCCTTTGCCAGAAACAAGATATAAGAATAGGTTTTACCCTTTTAACTGGCACAAAAACTGACACCTTTATTCAAGGCATCATGTTTTCAATAACCACAACACAAGCAGTCAAAATGCAAACAAAAAAGACAACTCTGATAATAATATGCACTGTCCTTGAATTTGATTGGTCCACACCCGAGACAGCTTTTCTTAGAGCCTAGTCTCCATTGGTGTTGGACCAGAAGATGCCAAAAGGCGTACAACTCAAAAACAGCGCACTCTCAGAGCATTGAGGGCTCGGGGTGAGCATTAACATTATGAGACCTCCTTTGCCAGAAACAAGATATAAGAATAGGTTTTACCCTTTTAACTGGCACAAAAACTGACACCTTTATTCAAGGCATCATGTTTGCAATAACCACAACACAAGCAGTCAAAATGCAAACAAAAAAGACAACTCTGATAATAATATGCACTGTCCTTGAATTTGATTGGTCCACACCCGAGACAGCTTTTCTTAGAGCCTAGTTTCCATTGGTGTTGGACCAGAAGACGCCAAAAGGCGTACAACTCAAAAACAGCGCACTCTCAGAGCATTGAGGGCTCGGGGTGAGCATTAACATTATGAGACCTCCTTTGCCAGAAACAAGATATAAGAATAGGTTTTACCCTTTTAACTGGCACAAAAACTGACACCTTTATTCAAGGCATCATGTTTGCAATAACCACAACACAAGCAGTCAAAATGCAAACAAAAAAGACAACTCTGATAATAATATGCACTGTCCTTGAATTTGATTGGTCCACACCCGAGACAGCTTTTCTTAGAGCCTAGTCTCCATTGGTGTTGGACCAGAAGACGCCAAAAGGCGTACAACTCAAAAACAGCGCACTCTCAGAGCATTGAGGGCTCGGGGTGAGCATTAACATTATGAGACCTCCTTTGCCAGAAACAAGATATAAGAATAGGTTTTACCCTTTTAACTGGCACAAAAACTGACACCTTTATTCAAGGCATGTTTGCAATAACCACAACACAAGCAGTCAAAATGCAAACAAAAAAGACAACTCTGATAATAATATGCACTGTCCTTGAATTTGATTGGTCCACACCCGAGACAGCTTTTCTTAGAGCCTAGTCTCCATTGGTGTTGGACCAGAAGACGCCAAAAGGCGTACAACTCAAAAACAGCGCACTCTCAGAGCATTGAGGGCTCGGGGTGAGCATTAACATTATGAGACCTCCTTTGCCAGAAACAAGATATAAGAATAGGTTTTACCCTTTTAACTGGCACAAAAACTGACACCTTTATTCAAGGCATCATGTTTGCAATAACGACAACACAAGCAGTCAAAATGCAAACAAAAAAGACAACTCTGGTAATAATATGCACTGTCCTTGAATTTGATTGGTCCACACCCGAGACAGCTTTTCTTAGAGCCTAGTCTCCATTGGTGTTGGACCAGAAGACGACAAAAGGCGTACAACTCAAAAACAGCGCGCTCTCAGAGCATTGAGGGCTCGGGGTGAGCATTAACATTATGAGACCTCCTTTGCCAGAAACAAGATATAAGAATAGGTTTTACCCTTTTAACTGGCACAAAAACTGACACCGTTATTCAAGGCATCATGTTTTCAATAACCACAACACAAGCAGTCAAAATGCAAACAAAAAAGACAACTCTGATAATAATATGCACTGTCCTTGAATTTGATTGGTCCACACCCGAAACAGCTTTTCTTAGAGCCTAGTCTCCATTGGTGTTGGACCAGAAGACGCCAAAAGGCGTACAACTCAAAAACAGCGCACTCTCAGAGCATTGAGGGCTCGGGGTGAGCATTAACATTATGAGACCTCCTTTGCCAGAAACAAGATATAAGAATAGGTTTTACCCTTTTAACTGGCACAAAAACTGACACCTTTATTCAAGGCATGTTTGCAATAACCACAACACAAGCAGTCAAAATGCAAACAAAAAAGACAACTCTGATAATAATATGCACTGTCCTTGAATTTGATTGGTCCACACCCGAGACAGCTTTTCTTAGAGCCTAGTCTCCATTGGTGTTGGACCAGAAGACGACAAAAGGCGTACAACTCAAAAACAGCGCGCTCTCAGAGCATTGAGGGCTCGGGGTGAGCATTAACATTATGAGACCTCCTTTGCCAGAAACAAGATATAAGAATAGGTTTTACCCTTTTAACTGGCACAAAAACTGACACCTTTATTCAAGGCATCATGTTTGCAATAACCACAACACAAGCAGTCAAAATGCAAACAAAAAAGACAACTCTGATAATAATATGCACTGTCCTTGAATTTGATTGGTCCACACCCGAGACAGCTTTTCTTAGAGCCTAGTCTCCATTGGTGTTGGACCAGAAGACGCCAAAAGGCGTACAACTCAAAAACAGCGCACTCTCAGAGCATTGAGGGCTCGAGGTGAGCATTAACATTATGAGACCTCCTTTGCCAGAAACAAGATATAAGAATAGGTTTTACCCTTTTAACTGGCACAAAAACTGACACCTTTATTCAAGGCATCATGTTTGCAATAACCACAAGACAAGCAGTCAAAATGCAAACAAAAAAGACAACTCTGATAATAATATGCACTGTCCTTGAATTTGATTGGTCCACACCCGAGACAGCTTTTCTTAGAGCCTAGTCTCCATTGGTGTTGGACCAGAAGACGCCAAAAGGCATACAACTCAAAAACAGCGCACTCTCACAGCATTGAGGGCTCGGGGTGAGCATTAACATTATGAGACCTCCTTTGCCAGAAACAAGATATAAGAATAGGTTTTACCCTTTTAACTGGCACAAAAACTGACACCTTTATTCAAGGCATCATGTTTGCAATAACCACAACACAAGCAGTCAAAATGCAAACAAAAAAGACAACTCTGATAATAATATGCACTGTCCTTGAATTTGATTGGTCCACACCTGAGACAGCTTTTCTTAGAGCCTAGTCTCCATTGGTGTTGGACCAGAAGACGACAAAAGGCGTACAACTCAAAAACAGCGCACTCTCAGACCATTGAGGGCTCGGGGTGAGCATTAACATTATGAGACCTCCTTTGCCAGAAACAAGCTATAAGAATAGGTTTTACCCTTTTAACTGGCACAAAAACTGACACCTTTATTCAAGGCATCATGTTTGCAATAACCACAACACAAGCAGTCAAAATGCAAACAAAAAAGACAACTCTGATAATAATATGCACTGTCCTTGAATTTGATTGGTCCACACCCGAGACAGCTTTTCTTAGAGCCTAGTCTCCATTGGTGTTGGACCAGAAGACGCCAAAAGGCGTACAACTCAAAAACAGCGCACTCTCAGAGCATTGAGGGCTCCGGGTGAGCATTAACATTATGAGACCTCCTTTGCCAGAAACAAGATATAAGAATAGGTTTTACCCTTTTAACTGGCACAAAAACTGACACCTTTATTCAAGGCATCATGTTTGCAATAACCACAACACAAGCAGTCAAAATGCAAACAAAAAAGACAACTCTGATAATAATATGCACTGTCCTTGAATTTGATTGCTCCACACCCGAGACAGCTTTTCTTAGAGCCTAGTCTCCATTGGTGTTGGACCAGAAGACGACAAAAGGCGTACAACTCAAAAACAGCGCGCTCTCAGAGCATTGAGGGCTCGGGGTGAGCATTAACATTATGAGACCTCCTTTGCCAGAAACAAGATATAAGAATAGGTTTTACCCTTTTAACTGGCACAAAAACTGACACCTTTATTCAAGGCATCATGTTTGCAATAACCACAACACAAGCAGTCAAAATGCAAACAAAAAAGACAACTCTGATAATAATATGCACTGTCCTTGAATTTGATTGGTCCACACCCGAGACAGCTTTTCTTAGAGCCTAGTTTCCATTGGTGTTGGACCAGAAGACGCCAAAAGGCGTACAACTCAAAAACAGCGCACTCTCAGAGCATTGAGGGCTCGGGGTTAGCATTAACATTATGAGACCTCCTTTGCCAGAAACAAGATATAAGAATAGGTTTTACCCTTTTAACTGGCACAAAAACTGACACCTTTATTCAAGGCATCATGTTTGCAATAACCACAACACAAGCAGTCAAAATGCAAACAAAAAAGACAACTCTGATAATAATATGCACTGTCCTTGAATTTGATTGGTCCACACCCGAGACAGCTTTTCTTAGAGCCTAGTCTCCATTGGTGTTGGACCAGAAGACGCCAAAAGGCGTACAACTCAAAAACAGCGCACTCTCAGAGCATTGAGGGCTCGGGGTTAGCATTAACATTATGAGACCTCCTTTGCCAGAAACAAGATATAAGAATAGGTTTTACCCTTTTAACTGGCACAAAAACTGACACCTTTATTCAAGGCATCATGTTTGCAATAACCACAACACAAGCAGTCAAAATGCAAACAAAAAAGACAACTCTGATAATAATATGCACTGTCCTTGAATTTGATTGGTCCACACCCGAGACAGCTTTTCTTAGAGCCTAGTCTCCATTGGTGTTGGACCAGAAGACGCCAAAAGGCGTACAACTCAAAAACAGCGCACTCTCAGACCATTGAGGGCTCGGGGTGAGCATTAACATTATGAGACCTCCTTTGCCAGAAACAAGATATAAGAATAGGTTTTACCCTTTTAACTGGCACAAAAACTGACACCTTTATTCAAGGCATCATGTTTGCAATAACCACAACACAAGCAGTCAAAATGCAAACAAAAAAGACAACTCTGATAATAATATGCACTGTCCTTGAATTTGATTGGTCCACACCCGAGACAGCTTTTCTTAGAGCCTAGTTTCCATTGGTGTTGGACCAGAAGACGCCAAAAGGCATACAACTCAAAAACAGCGCACTCTCAGAGCATTGAGGGCTCGGGGTGAGCATTAACATTATGAGACCTCCTTTGCCAGAAACAAGATATAAGAATAGGTTTTACCCTTTTAACTGGCACAAAAACTGACACCTTTATTCAAGGCATCATGTTTGCAATAACCACAACACAAGCAGTCAAAATGCAAACAAAAAAGACAACTCTGATAATAATATGCACTGTCCTTGAATTTGATTGCTCCACACCCGAGACAGCTTTTCTTAGAGCCTAGTCTCCATTGGTGTTGGACCAGAAGACGACAAAAGGCGTACAACTCAAAAACAGCGCGCTCTCAGAGCATTGAGGGCTCGGGGTGAGCATTAACATTATGAGACCTCCTTTGCCAGAAACAAGATATAAGAATAGGTTTTACCCTTTTAACTGGCACAAAAACTGACACCTTTATTCAAGGCATCATGTTTGCAATAACCACAACACAAGCAGTCAAAATGCAAACAAAAAAGACAACTCTGATAATAATATGCACTGTCCTTGAATTTGATTGGTCCACACCTGAGACAGCTTTTCTTAGAGCCTAGTCTCCATTGGTGTTGGACCAGAAGACGACAAAAGGCGTACAACTCAAAAACAGCGCACTCTCAGACCATTGAGGGCTCGGGGTGAGCATTAACATTATGAGACCTCCTTTGCCAGAAACAAGCTATAAGAATAGGTTTTACCCTTTTAACTGGCACAAAAACTGACACCTTTATTCAAGGCATCATGTTTGCAATAACCACAACACAAGCAGTCAAAATGCAAACAAAAAAGACAACTCTGATAATAATATGCACTGTCCTTGAATTTGATTGGTCCACACCCGAGACAGCTTTTCTTAGAGCCTAGTCTCCATTGGTGTTGGACCAGAAGACGCCAAAAGGCGTACAACTCAAAAACAGCGCACTCTCAGAGCATTGAGGGCTCGGGGTGAGCATTAACATTATGAGACCTCCTTTGCCAGAAACAAGATATAAGAATAGGTTTTACCCTTTTAACTGGCAAAAAGACAACTCTGATAATAATATGCACTGTCCTTGAATTTGATTGCTCCACACCCGAGACAGCTTTTCTTAGAGCCTAGTCTCCATTGGTGTTGGACCAGAAGACGACAAAAGGCGTACAACTCAAAAACAGCGCGCTCTCAGAGCATTGAGGGCTCGGGGTGAGCATTAACATTATGAGACCTCCTTTGCCAGAAACAAGATATAAGAATAGGTTTTACCCTTTTAACTGGCACAAAAACTGACACCTTTATTCAAGGCATCATGTTTGCAATAACCACAACACAAGCAGTCAAAATGCAAACAAAAAAGACAACTCTGATAATAATATGCACTGTCCTTGAATTTGATTGGTCCACACCCGAGACAGCTTTTCTTAGAGCCTAGTTTCCATTGGTGTTGGACCAGAAGACGCCAAAAGGCGTACAACTCAAAAACAGCGCACTCTCAGAGCATTGAGGGCTCGGGGTGAGCATTAACATTATGAGACCTCCTTTGCCAGAAACAAGATATAAGAATAGGTTTTACCCTTTTAACTGGCACAAAAACTGACACCTTTATTCAAGGCATCATGTTTGCAATAACCACAACACAAGCAGTCAAAATGCAAACAAAAAAGACAACTCTGATAATAATATGCACTGTCCTTGAATTTGATTGGTCCACACCCGAGACAGCTTTTCTTAGAGCCTAGTCTCCATTGGTGTTGGACCAGAAGACGCCAAAAGGCGTACAACTCAAAAACAGCGCACTCTCAGAGCATTGAGGGCTCGGGGTGAGCATTAACATTATGAGACCTCCTTTGCCAGAAACAAGATATAAGAATAGGTTTTACCCTTTTAACTGGCACAAAAACTGACACCTTTATTCAAGGCATCATGTTTGCAATAACCACAACACAAGCAGTCAAAATGCAAACAAAAAAGACAACTCTGATAATAATATGCACTGTCCTTGAATTTGATTGGTCCACACCCGAGACAGCTTTTCTTAGAGCCTAGTCTCCATTGGTGTTGGACCAGAAGACGCCAAAAGGCGTACAACTCAAAAACAGCGCACTCTCAGAGCATTGAGGGCTCGGGGTGAGCATTAACATTATGAGACCTCCTTTGCCAGAAACAAGATATAAGAATAGGTTTTACCCTTTTAACTGGCACAAAAACTGACACCTTTATTCAAGGCATCATGTTTGCAATAACCACAACACAAGCAGTCAAAATGCAAACAAAAAAGACAACTCTGATAATAATATGCACTGTCCTTGAATTTGATTGGTCCACACCCGAGACAGCTTTTCTTAGAGCCTAGTCTCCATTGGTGTTGGACCAGAAGACGCCAAAAGGCGTACAACTCAAAAACAGCGCACTCTCAGAGCATTGAGGGCTCGGGGTGAGCATTAACATTATAAGACCTCCTTTGCCAGAAACAAGATATAAGAATAGGTTTTACCCTTTTAACTGGCACAAAAACTGACACCTTTATTCAAGGCATCATGTTTGCAATAACCACAACACAAGCAGTCAAAATGCAAACAAAAAAGACAACTCTGATAATAATATGCACTGTCCTTGAATTTGATTGGTCCACACCCGAGACAGCTTTTCTTAGAGCCTAGTTTCCATTGGTGTTGGACCAGAAGACGCCAAAAGGCGTACAACTCAAAAACAGCGCACTCTCAGAGCATTGAGGGCTCGGGGTTAGCATTAACATTATGAGACCTCCTTTGCCAGAAACAAGATATAAGAATAGGTTTTACCCTTTTAACTGGCACAAAAACTGACACCTTTATTCAAGGCATCATGTTTGCAATAACCACAACACAAGCAGTCAAAATGCAAACAAAAAAGACAACTCTGATAATAATATGCACTGTCCTTGAATTTGATTGGTCCACACCCGAGACAGCTTTTCTTAGAGCCTAGTCTCCATTGGTGTTGGACCAGAAGACGCCAAAAGGCGTACAACTCAAAAACAGCGCACTCTCAGACCATTGAGGGCTCGGGGTGAACATTAACATTATGAGACCTCCTTTGCCAGAAACAAGGTATAAGAATAGGTTTTACCCTTTTAACTGGCACAAAAACTGACACCTTTATTCAAGGCATCATGTTTGCAATAACCACAACACAAGCAGTCAAAATGCAAACAAAAAAGACAACTCTGATAATAATATGCACTGTCCTTGAATTTGATTGGTCCACACCCGAGACAGCTTTTCTTAGAGCCTAGTCTCCATTGGTGTTGGACCAGAAGACGCCAAAAGGCGTACAACTCAAAAACAGCGCACTCTCAGAGCATTGAGGGCTCGGGGTGAGCATTAACATTATGAGACCTCCTTTGCCAGAAACAAGATATAAGAATAGGTTTTACCCTTTTAACTGGCACAAAAACTGACACCTTTATTCAAGGCATCATGTTTGCAATAACCACAACACAAGCAGTCAAAATGCAAACAAAAAAGACAACTCTGATAATAATATGCACTGTCCTTGAATTTGATTGGTCCACACCCGAGACAGCTTTTCTTAGAGCCTAGTCTCCATTGGTGTTGGACCAGAAGACGCCAAAAGGCGTACAACTCAAAAACAGCGCACTCTCAGAGCATTGAGGGCTCGGGGTGAGCATTAACATTATGAGACCTCCTTTGCCAGAAACAAGATATAAGAATAGGTTTTACCCTTTTAACTGGCACAAAAACTGACACCTTTATTCAAGGCATCATGTTTGCAATAACCACAACACAAGCAGTCAAAATGCAAACAAAAAAGACAACTCTGATAATAATATGCACTGTCCTTGAATTTGATTGGTCCACACCCGAGACAGCTTTTCTTAGAGCCTAGTCTCCATTGGTGTTGGACCAGAAGACACCAAAAGGCGTACAACTCAAAAACAGCGCACTCTCCGAGCATTGAGGGCTCGGGGTGAGCATTAACATTATGAGACCTCCTTTGCCAGAAACAAGATATAAGAATAGGTTTTACCCTTTTAACTGGCACAAAAACTGACACCTTTATTCAAGGCATCATGTTTGCAATAACCACAACACAAGCAGTCAAAATGCAAACAAAAAAGACAACTCTGATAATAATATGCACTGTCCTTGAATTTGATTGGTCCACACCCGAGACAGCTTTTCTTAGAGCCTAGTCTCCATTGGTGTTGGACCAGAAGACGCCAAAAGGCGTACAACTCAAAAACAGCGCACACTCAGAGCATTGAGGGCTCGGGGTGAGCATTAACATTATGAGACCTCCTTTGCCAGAAACAAGATATAAGAATAGGTTTTACCCTTTTAACTGGCACAAAAACTGACACCTTTATTCAAGGCATCATGTTTGCAATAACCACAACACAAGCAGTCAAAATGCAAACAAAAAAGACAACTCTGATAATAATATGCACTGTCCTTGAATTTGATTGGTCCACACCCGAGACAGCTTTTCTTAGAGCCTAGTTTCCATTGGTGTTGGACCAGAAGACGCCAAAAGGCGTACAACTCAAAAACAGCGCACTCTCAGAGCATTGAGGGCTCGGGGTGAGCATTAACATTATGAGACCTCCTTTGCCAGAAACAAGATATAAGAATAGGTTTTACCCTTTTAACTGGCACAAAAACTGACACCTTTATTCAAGGCATCATGTTTGCAATAACCACAACACAAGCAGTCAAAATGCAAACAAAAAAGACAACTCTGATAATAATATGCACTGTCCTTGAATTTGATTGGTCCACACCCGAGACAGCTTTTCTTAGAGCCTAGTCTCCATTGGTGTTGGACCAGAAGACGCCAAAAGGCGTACAACTCAAAAACAGCGCACTCTCAGAGCATTGAGGGCTCGGGGTGAGCATTAACATTATGAGACCTCCTTTGCCAGAAACAAGATATAAGAATAGGTTTTACCCTTTTAACTGGCACAAAAACTGACACCTTTATTCAAGGCATCATGTTTGCAATAACCACAACACAAGCAGTCAAAATGCAAACAAAAAAGACAACTCTGATAATAATATGCACTGTCCTTGAATTTGATTGGTCCACACCCGAGACAGCTTTTCTTAGAGCCTAGTCTCCATTGGTGTTGGACCAGAAGACGCCAAAAGGCGTACAACTCAAAAACAGCGCACTCTCAGAGCATTGAGGGCTCGGGGTGAGCATTAACATTATGAGACCTCCTTTGCCAGAAACAAGATATAAGAATAGGTTTTACCCTTTTAACTGGCACAAAAACTGACACCTTTATTCAAGGCATCATGTTTGCAATAACCACAACACAAGCAGTCAAAATGCAAACAAAAAAGACAACTCTGATAATAATATGCACTGTCCTTGAATTTGATTGCTCCACACCCGAGACAGCTTTTCTTAGAGCCTAGTCTCCATTGGTGTTGGACCAGAAGACGACAAAAGGCGTACAACTCAAAAACAGCGCGCTCTCAGAGCATTGAGGGCTCGGGGTGAGCATTAACATTATGAGACCTCCTTTGCCAGAAACAAGATATAAGAATAGGTTTTACCCTTTTAACTGGCACAAAAACTGACACCTTTATTCAAGGCATCATGTTTGCAATAACCACAACACAAGCAGTCAAAATGCAAACAAAAAAGACAACTCTGATAATAATATGCACTGTCCTTGAATTTGATTGGTCCACACCCGAGACAGCTTTTCTTAGAGCCTAGTCTCCATTGGTGTTGGACCAGAAGATGCCAAAAGGCGTACAACTCAAAAACAGCGCACTCTCAGAGCATTGAGGGCTCCGGGTGAGCATTAACATTATGAGACCTCCTTTGCCAGAAACAAGATATAAGAATAGGTTTTACCCTTTTAACTGGCACAAAAACTGACACCTTTATTCAAGGCATCATGTTTGCAATAACCACAACACAAGCAGTCAAAATGCAAACAAAAAAGACAACTCTGATAATAATATGCACTGTCCTTGAATTTGATTGGTCCACACCCGAGACAGCTTTTCTTAGAGCCTAGTTTCCATTGGTGTTGGACCAGAAGACGCCAAAAGGCGTACAACTCAAAAACAGCGCACTCTCAGAGCATTGAGGGCTCGGGGTTAGCATTAACATTATGAGACCTCCTTTGCCAGAAACAAGATATAAGAATAGGTTTTACCCTTTTAACTGGCACAAAAACTGACACCTTTATTCAAGGCATCATGTTTGCAATAACCACAACACAAGCAGTCAAAATGCAAACAAAAAAGACAACTCTGATAATAATATGCACTGTCCTTGAATTTGATTGGTCCACACCCGAGACAGCTTTTCTTAGAGCCTAGTTTCCATTGGTGTTGGACCAGAAGACGCCAAAAGGCGTACAACTCAAAAACAGCGCACTCTCAGAGCATTGAGGGCTCGGGGTGAGCATTAACATTATGAGACCTCCTTTGCCAGAAACAAGATATAAGAATAGGTTTTACCCTTCTAACTGGCACAAAAACTGACACCTTTATTCAAGGCATCATGTTTGCAATAACCACAACACAAGCAGTCAAAATGCAAACAAAAAAGACAACTCTGATAATAATATGCACTGTCCTTGAATTTGATTGGTCCACACCCGAGACAGCTTTTCTTAGAGCCTAGTCTCCATTGGTGTTGGACCAGAAGACGCCAAAAGGCGTACAACTCAAAAACAGCGCACTCTCAGAGCATTGAGGGCTCGGGGTGAGCATTAACATTATGAGACCTCCTTTGCCAGAAACAAGATATAAGAATAGGTTTTACCCTTTTAACTGGCACAAAAACTGACACCTTTATTCAAGGCATCATGTTTGCAATAACCACAACACAAGCAGTCAAAATGCAAACAAAAAAGACAACTCTGATAATAATATGCACTGTCCTTGAATTTGATTGGTCCACACCCGAGACAGCTTTTCTTAGAGCCTAGTCTCCATTGGTGTTGGACCAGAAGACGCCAAAAGGCGTACAACTCAAAAACAGCGCACTCTCAGAGCATTGAGGGCTCGGGGTGAGCATTAACATTATGAGACCTCCTTTGCCAGAAACAAGATATAAGAATAGGTTTTACCCTTTTAACTGGCACAAAAACTGACACCTTTATTCAAGGCATCATGTTTGCAATAACCACAACACAAGCAGTCAAAATGCAAACAAAAAAGACAACTCTGATAATAATATGCACTGTCCTTGAATTTGATTGGTCCACACCCGAGACAGCTTTTCTTAGAGCCTAGTCTCCATTGGTGTTGGACCAGAAGACGCCAAAAGGCGTACAACTCAAAAACAGCGCACTCTCAGAGCATTGAGGGCTCGGGGTGAGCATTAACATTATGAGACCTCCTTTGCCAGAAACAAGATATAAGAATAGGTTTTACCCTTTTAACTGGCACAAAAACTGACACCTTTATTCAAGGCATCATGTTTGCAATAACCACAACACAAGCAGTCAAAATGCAAACAAAAAAGACAACTCTGATAATAATATGCACTGTCCTTGAATTTGATTGCTCCACACCCGAGACAGCTTTTCTTAGAGCCTAGTCTCCATTGGTGTTGGACCAGAAGACGACAAAAGGCGTACAACTCAAAAACAGCGCGCTCTCAGAGCATTGAGGGCTCGGGGTGAGCATTAACATTATGAGACCTCCTTTGCCAGAAACAAGATATAAGAATAGGTTTTACCCTTTTAACTGGCACAAAAACTGACACCTTTATTCAAGGCATCATGTTTGCAATAACCACAACACAAGCAGTCAAAATGCAAACAAAAAAGACAACTCTGATAATAATATGCACTGTCCTTGAATTTGATTGGTCCACACCCGAGACAGCTTTTCTTAGAGCCTAGTCTCCATTGGTGTTGGACCAGAAGATGCCAAAAGGCGTACAACTCAAAAACAGCGCACTCTCAGAGCATTGAGGGCTCCGGGTGAGCATTAACATTATGAGACCTCCTTTGCCAGAAACAAGATATAAGAATAGGTTTTACCCTTTTAACTGGCACAAAAACTGACACCTTTATTCAAGGCATCATGTTTGCAATAACCACAACACAAGCAGTCAAAATGCAAACAAAAAAGACAACTCTGATAATAATATGCACTGTCCTTGAATTTGATTGGTCCACACCCGAGACAGCTTTTCTTAGAGCCTAGTCTCCATTGGTGTTGGACCAGAAGACGCCAAAAGGCGTACAACTCAAAAACAGCGCACTCTCAGAGCATTGAGGGCTCGGGGTGAGCATTAACATTATGAGACCTCCTTTGCCAGAAACAAGATATAAGAATAGGTTTTACCCTTTTAACTGGCACAAAAACTGACACCTTTATTCAAGGCATCATGTTTGCAATAACCACAACACAAGCAGTCAAAATGCAAACAAAAAAGACAACTCTGATAATAATATGCACTGTCCTTGAATTTGATTGGTCCACACCCGAGACAGCTTTTCTTAGAGCCTAGTTTCCATTGGTGTTGGACCAGAAGACGCCAAAAGGCGTACAACTCAAAAACAGCGCACTCTCAGAGCATTGAGGGCTCGGGGTTAGCATTAACATTATGAGACCTCCTTTGCCAGAAACAAGATATAAGAATAGGTTTTACCCTTTTAACTGGCACAAAAACTGACACCTTTATTCAAGGCATCATGTTTGCAATAACCACAACACAAGCAGTCAAAATGCAAACAAAAAAGACAACTCTGATAATAATATGCACTGTCCTTGAATTTGATTGGTCCACACCCGAGACAGCTTTTCTTAGAGCCTAGTCTCCATTGGTGTTTGACCAGAAGACGCCAAAAGGCCTACAACTCAAAAACAGCGCACTCTCAGACCATTGAGGGCTCGGGGTGAGCATTAACATTATGAGACCTCCTTTGCCAGAAACAAGATATAAGAATAGGTTTTACCCTTTTAACTGGCACAAAAACTGACACCTTTATTCAAGGCATCATGTTTGCAATAACCACAACACAAGCAGTCAAAATGCAAACAAAAAAGACAACTCTGATAATAATATGCACTGTCCTTGAATTTGATTGGTCCACACCCGAGACAGCTTTTCTTAGAGCCTAGTCTCCATTGGTGTTGGACCAGAAGACGCCAAAAGGCGTACAACTCAAAAACAGCGCACTCTCAGAGCATTGAGGGCTCCGGGTGAGCATTAACATTATGAGACCTCCTTTGCCAGAAACAAGATATAAGAATAGGTTTTACCCTTTTAACTGGCACAAAAACTGACACCTTTATTCAAGGCATCATGTTTGCAATAACCACAACACAAGCAGTCAAAATGCAAACAAAAAAGACAACTCTGATAATAATATGCACTGTCCTTGAATTTGATTGGTCCACACCCGAGACAGCTTTTCTTAGAGCCTAGTCTCCATTGGTGTTGGACCAGAAGACGCCAAAAGGCGTACAACTCAAAAACAGCGCACTCTCAGAGCATTGAAGGCTCCGGGTGAGCATTAACATTATGAGACCTCCTTTGCCAGAAACAAGATATAAGAATAGGTTTTACCCTTTTAACTGGCACAAAAACTGACACCTTTATTCAAGGCATCATGTTTGCAATAACCACAACACAAGCAGTCAAAATGCAAACAAAAAAGACAACTCTGATAATAATATGCACTGTCCTTGAATTTGATTGGTCCACACCCGAGACAGCTTTTCTTAGAGCCTAGTCTCCATTGGTGTTGGACCAGAAGACGCCAAAAGGCGTACAACTCAAAAACAGCGCACTCTCAGACCATTGAGGGCTCGGGGTGAGCATTAACATTATGAGACCTCCTTTGCCAGAAACAAGATATAAGAATAGGTTTTACCCTTTTAACTGGCACAAAAACTGACACCTTTATTCAAGGCATCATGTTTGCAATAACCACAACACAAGCAGTCAAAATGCAAACAAAAAAGACAACTCTGATAATAATATGCACTGTCCTTGAATTTGATTGGTCCACACCCGAGACAGCTTTTCTTAGAGCCTAGTCTCCATTGGTGTTGGACCAGAAGACGCCAAAAGGCGTACAACTCAAAAACAGCGCACTCTCAGAGCATTGAGGGCTCGGGGTGAGCATTAACATTATGAGACCTCCTTTGCCAGAAACAAGATATAAGAATAGGTTTTACCCTTTTAACTGGCACAAAAACTGACACCTTTATTCAAGGCATCATGTTTGCAATAACCACAACACAAGCAGTCAAAATGCAAACAAAAAAGACAACTCTGATAATAATATGCACTGTCCTTGAATTTGATTGGTCCACACCCGAGACAGCTTTTCTTAGAGCCTAGTCTCCATTGGTGTTGGACCAGAAGACGCCAAAAGGCGTACAACTCAAAAACAGCGCACTCTCAGAGCATTGAGGGCTCGGGGTGAGCATTAACATTATGAGACCTCCTTTGCCAGAAACAAGATATAAGAATAGGTTTTACCCTTTTAACTGGCACAAAAACTGACACCTTTATTCAAGGCATCATGTTTGCAATAACCACAACACAAGCAGTCAAAATGCAAACAAAAAAGACAACTCTGATAATAATATGCACTGTCCTTGAATTTGATTGGTCCACACCCGAGACAGCTTTTCTTAGAGCCTAGTCTCCATTGGTGTTGGACCAGAAGACGCCAAAAGGCGTACAACTCAAAAACAGCGCACTCTCAGAGCATTGAGGGCTCGGGGTGAGCATTAACATTATGAGACCTCCTTTGCCAGAAACAAGATATAAGAATAGGTTTTACCCTTTTAACTGGCACAAAAACTGACACCTTTATTCAAGGCATCATGTTTGCAATAACCACAACACAAGCAGTCAAAATGCAAACAAAAAAGACAACTCTGATAATAATATGCACTGTCCTTGAATTTGATTGGTCCACACCCGAGACAGCTTTTCTTAGAGCCTAGTTTCCATTGGTGTTGGACCAGAAGACGCCAAAAGGCGTACAACTCAAAAACAGCGCACTCTCAGAGCATTGAGGGCTCGGGGTTAGCATTAACATTATGAGACCTCCTTTGCCAGAAACAAGATATAAGAATAGGTTTTACCCTTTTAACTGGCACAAAAACTGACACCTTTATTCAAGGCATCATGTTTGCAATAACCACAACACAAGCAGTCAAAATGCAAACAAAAAAGACAACTCTGATAATAATATGCACTGTCCTTGAATTTGATTGGTCCACACCCGAGACAGCTTTTCTTAGAGCCTAGTCTCCATTGGTGTTTGACCAGAAGACGCCAAAAGGCCTACAACTCAAAAACAGCGCACTCTCAGACCATTGAGGGCTCGGGGTGAGCATTAACATTATGAGACCTCCTTTGCCAGAAACAAGATATAAGAATAGGTTTTACCCTTTTAACTGGCACAAAAACTGACACCTTTATTCAAGGCATCATGTTTGCAATAACCACAACACAAGCAGTCAAAATGCAAACAAAAAAGACAACTCTGATAATAATATGCACTGTCCTTGAATTTGATTGGTCCACACCCGAGACAGCTTTTCTTAGAGCCTAGTCTCCATTGGTGTTGGACCAGAAGACGCCAAAAGGCGTACAACTCAAAAACAGCGCACTCTCAGAGCATTGAGGGCTCCGGGTGAGCATTAACATTATGAGACCTCCTTTGCCAGAAACAAGATATAAGAATAGGTTTTACCCTTTTAACTGGCACAAAAACTGACACCTTTATTCAAGGCATCATGTTTGCAATAACCACAACACAAGCAGTCAAAATGCAAACAAAAAAGACAACTCTGATAATAATATGCACTGTCCTTGAATTTGATTGGTCCACACCCGAGACAGCTTTTCTTAGAGCCTAGTCTCCATTGGTGTTGGACCAGAAGACGCCAAAAGGCGTACAACTCAAAAACAGCGCACTCTCAGAGCATTGAAGGCTCCGGGTGAGCATTAACATTATGAGACCTCCTTTGCCAGAAACAAGATATAAGAATAGGTTTTACCCTTTTAACTGGCACAAAAACTGACACCTTTATTCAAGGCATCATGTTTGCAATAACCACAACACAAGCAGTCAAAATGCAAACAAAAAAGACAACTCTGATAATAATATGCACTGTCCTTGAATTTGATTGGTCCACACCCGAGACAGCTTTTCTTAGAGCCTAGTCTCCATTGGTGTTGGACCAGAAGACGCCAAAAGGCGTACAACTCAAAAACAGCGCACTCTCAGACCATTGAGGGCTCGGGGTGAGCATTAACATTATGAGACCTCCTTTGCCAGAAACAAGATATAAGAATAGGTTTTACCCTTTTAACTGGCACAAAAACTGACACCTTTATTCAAGGCATCATCTTTGCAATAACCACAACACAAGCAGTCAAAATGCAAACAAAAAAGACAACTCTGATAATAATATGCACTGTCCTTGAATTTGATTGGTCCACACCCGAGACAGCTTTTCTTAGAGCCTAGTTTCCATTGGTGTTGGACCAGAAGACGCCAAAAGGCGTACAACTCAAAAACAGCGCACTCTCAGACCATTGAGGGCTCGGGGTGAACATTAACATTATGAGACCTCCTTTGCCAGAAACAAGCTATAAGAATAGGTTTTACCCTTTTAACTGGCACAAAAACTGACACCTTTATTCAAGGCATCATGTTTGCAATAACCACAACACAAGCAGTCAAAATGCAAACAAAAAAGACAACTCTGATAATAATATGCACTGTCCTTGAATTTGATTGGTCCACACCCGAGACAGCTTTTCTTAGAGCCTAGTCTCCATTGGTGTTGGACCAGAAGACGCCAAAAGTCGTACAACTCAAAAACAGCGCACTCTCAGAGCATTGAGGGCTCGGGGTGAGCATTAACATTATGAGACCTCCTTTGCCAGAAACAAGATATAAGAATAGGTTTTACCCTTTTAACTGGCACAAAAACTGACACCTTTATTCAAGGCATCATGTTTGCAATAACCACAACACAAGCAGTCAAAATGCAAACAAAAAAGACAACTCTGATAATAATATGCACTGTCCTTGAATTTGATTGGTCCACACCCGAGACAGCTTTTCTTAGAGCCTAGTCTCCATTGGTGTTGGACCAGAAGACGCCAAAAGGCGTACAACTCAAAAACAGCGCACTCTCAGAGCATTGAAGGCTCCGGGTGAGCATTAACATTATGAGACCTCCTTTGCCAGAAACAAGATATAAGAATAGGTTTTACCCTTTTAACTGGCACAAAAACTGACACCTTTATTCAAGGCATCATGTTTGCAATAACCACAACACAAGCAGTCAAAATGCAAACAAAAAAGACAACTCTGATAATAATATGCACTGTCCTTGAATTTGATTGGTCCACACCCGAGACAGCTTTTCTTAGAGCCTAGTCTCCATTGGTGTTGAACCAGAAGACGCCAAAAGGCGTACAACTCAAAAACAGCGCACTCTCAGAGCATTGAGGGCTCGGGGTGAGCATTAACATTATGAGACCTCCTTTGCCAGAAACAAGATATAAGAATAGGTTTTACCCTTTTAACTGGCACAAAAACTGACACCTTTATTCAAGGCATCATGTTTGCAATAACCACAACACAAGCAGTCAAAATGCAAACAAAAAAGACAACTCTGATAATAATATGCACTGTCCTTGAATTTGATTGGTCCACACCCGAGACAGCTTTTCTTAGAGCCTAGTCTCCATTGGTGTTGGACCAGAAGACGCCAAAAGGCGTACAACTCAAAAACAGCGCACTCTCAGACCATTGAGGGCTCGGGGTGAACATTAACATTATGAGACCTCCTTTGCCAGAAACAAGCTATAAGAATAGGTTTTACCCTTTTAACTGGCACAAAAACTGACACCTTTATTCAAGGCATCATGTTTGCAATAACCACAACACAAGCAGTCAAAATGCAAACAAAAAAGACAACTCTGATAATAATATGCACTGTCCTTGAATTTGATTGGTCCACACCCGAGACAGCTTTTCTTAGAGCCTAGTCTCCATTGGTGTTGGACCAGAAGACGCCAAAAGGCGTACAACTCAAAAACAGCGCACTCTCAGAGCATTGAGGGCTCGGGGTGAGCATTAACATTATGAGACCTCCTTTGCCAGAAACAAGATATAAGAATAGGTTTTACCCTTTTAACTGGCACAAAAACTGACACCTTTATTCAAGGCATCATGTTTGCAATAACCACAACACAAGCAGTCAAAATGCAAACAAAAAAGACAACTCTGATAATAATATGCACTGTCCTTGAATTTGATTGGTCCACACCCGAGACAGCTTTTCTTAGAGCCTAGTCTCCATTGGTGTTGGACCAGAAGACGCCAAAAGGCGTACAACTCAAAAACAGCGCACTCTCAGAGCATTGAGGGCTCGGGGTGAGCATTAACATTATGAGACCTCCTTTGCCAGAAACAAGATATAAGAATAGGTTTTACCCTTTTAACTGGCACAAAAACTGACACCTTTATTCAAGGCATCATGTTTGCAATAACCACAACACAAGCAGTCAAAATGCAAACAAAAAAGACAACTCTGATAATAATATGCACTGTCCTTGAATTTGATTGGTCCACACCCGAGACAGCTTTTCTTAGAGCCTAGTCTCCATTGGTGTTGGACCAGAAGACGCCAAAAGGCGTACAACTCAAAAACAGCGCACTCTCAGAGCATTGAGGGCTCGGGGTGAGCATTAACATTATGAGACCTCCTTTGCCAGAAACAAGATATAAGAATAGGTTTTACCCTTTTAACTGGCACAAAAACTGACACCTTTATTCAAGGCATCATGTTTGCAATAACCACAACACAAGCAGTCAAAATGCAAACAAAAAAGACAACTCTGATAATAATATGCACTGTCCTTGAATTTGATTGGTCCACACCCGAGACAGCTTTTCTTAGAGCCTAGTCTCCATTGGTGTTGGACCAGAAGACGCCAAAAGGCGTACAACTCAAAAACAGCGCACTCTCAGAGCATTGAGGGCTCGGGGTGAGCATTAACATTATGAGACCTCCTTTGCCAGAAACAAGATATAAGAATAGGTTTTACCCTTTTAACTGGCACAAAAACTGACACCTTTATTCAAGGCATCATGTTTGCAATAACCACAACACAAGCAGTCAAAATGCAAACAAAAAAGACAACTCTGATAATAATATGCACTGTCCTTGAATTTGATTGGTCCACACCCGAGACAGCTTTTCTTAGAGCAATTGTCGCCCCCTACTGCAAAACAATTGCAGACCCCTTTCTAAACGTGAACACTGTGGGGCAGTGTCCTTCACTGCAAGGCCGGCGGGCCACGAGCGGCCCCTGGTGGCCTCTTGTGCGGCCCCTGACAATACCCAGATCTTAAATCACCTCCCCATCGTCGTCGTCGTCGTCCTCGTGTGCTGCTGTCAAACCCAGCGGTGTTAAAACGTGTGGCGGCCCTCACGCTGTACCGTGTCTTATCGGCGGACATGCCCCACCCCCCCCGACCCGCCCTCGCCCTCCGCCACCTCTGAAAATGAGTGAAGAACACCGCCGTGGGGCTTTCCTGCATCAACCAGCGTAGTACGTGACAATAGCGACGCAACGATAATTAACGTCTTCTTTGGTTCTTTCGGTAAAGTCACCACCACGTAGAATGATAATAAAATAATAAATTGATAAAATTACACGATAAAATTCTCACGACGTTTCGGGCCACGACACAAGCGGCCTTCATCAGGTGAAGGGACGAGAATGTCTGGAGGACAGCGCTGAGGCAGTCTCGTCCCTTCACCTGATGAAGGCCGCTTGTGTTGTGGCCGAAACGTCGTGAGAATTTTATCGTGTTATTTTATTTTATTATTTAATACAATTAATCCTTGCAGTCACGAACGCTTTAAATCGATGAATAACGTCTCGGCACGCAACACGTGCCGTGTTGTAAAAGTTCACCACTTGCCTCTGGCTGGCTGCTGCTGTCAACTCTTCGTTTGCCTTCTCCAGGTTTTGCACAATCACGTTCAGGTCCCGACGTTCGTGCTGCAGCTTGTCGCACGACAGCCGCAGCTCCGCGGTGCTTGCGGTGAACTCTCGCTCCTTCTCCGCAAAACTTCTCTCCGCGTTTTGCATCCCAGCCTGCATTCAGACCGTACGATGATGAAATCGATGAGGCGGGTGACCCGCTGCATTTGTTCAGATACAGTGAAAAAAGCTTGAGACTTTTCCAAAAAGGCTAAGAGAAAACCATTCCTTATTCGTGGTTCTTTCGGTAAAGTCGCCACGTAGAAGGGAAACTATAAAATGATTAAAATATTAAACAATTAAATTCTCACGACGTTTCGACAGCAACACAAGCAATCATCATCAGGTGTGAAAACCACAGCAAGAACATTTGGAATAAGTGGCGGTGAAAATGTTTTCTTGCTGTGGTGTTCACACCTGATGATGATTGCTTGAGTTGCCGTCGAAACGTCGTGAGAATTTTATTGTTGCATATTTTAAATCGAGAGCAAAGGAATCGAAGGTTGTAGATTCCTTTAGAATCGGCCTATTCCCGTTTAATCGATGCCACAGACGCTCACCGGATATCGATTCTCGCCGGTCGTGCACCGTGCGATAAAGGTCCGTTACCCGAAACGTCGCCTGTTAAATATTATGTTAACGACGACTGACGCCGTTGAGTTCGGGTTTGGCTAATTGTGTTGTGTGCCCGTTGCCCCACTGCCAAACGCAGCGCCACCAAATCACGTGGTTAAGTAATCGATTTCAAATCGATAATCGCAAATCGAAACGACGATTTTCCAGCAGCGGATTGGGGGCCATCGACTGAGGCGAACGTCACCGGTGGCGTTCACGTTCGATGTGTGTGTGTCTGTGTGTGTGTCTGTGTGTGTGTATGTGTGTCTGTGTGTCTGTGTGTGTGTCTGTGTGTGTGTGTCTGTGTGTATGTGTGTGTGTGTGTCTGTGTGTATGTATGTGTGTGTCTGTGTGTGTGTCTCTGTGTGTGTCTGTGTGTGTGTCTCTGTGTGTGTCTGTCTCTGTGTGTGTCTGTGTGTGTGTCTCTGTGTGTGTGTGTCTCTGTGTGTGTGTCTCTGTGTTATGTCTGTGTGTGTGTGTCTGTGTGTGTGTCTGTGTCTGTGTGTGTGTCTGTGTGTGTGTATGTGTGTCTGTGTGTATGTGTGTGTGTCTGTGTGTGTGTATGTGTCTGTGTGTGTGTCTGTGTGTGTGTCTGTGTGTATGTGTGTGTGTCTGTGTGTGTGTGTGTCTGTGTGTATGTATGTGTGTGTCTGTGTGTCTGTGTGTGTGTCTCTGTGTGTGTCTGTCTCTGTGTGTGTCTGTGTGTGTGTCTCTGTGTGTGTGTGTCTCTGTGTGTGTGTCTCTGTGTTGTGTCTGTCTGTGTGTGTGTCTGTGTGTGTGTGTGTGTCTGTGTGTGTGTGTCTGTGTGTATGTATGTGTGTGGTGTGTGTCTGTGTGTGTCTGTGTGTGTGTCTGTGTGTGTGTCTGTGTGTGTCTCTGTGTGTGTGTATGTGTGTGTGTCTGTGTGTGTGTGTCTGTGTGTATGTGTGTGTATGTGTGTGTGTCTGTGTGTGTGTCTGTGTGTGTGTCTGCGTGTGTCTGTGTGTATGTATGTGTGTGTGTGTCTGTGTGTGTGTCTGTGTGTATGTGTGTATGTGTGTGTGTCTGTGTGTGTCTGTGTGTGTGTCTGTGTGTGTCTGCGTGTGTCTGTGTGTATGTATGTGTGTGTGTGTCTGTGTGTGTATGTATGTGTGTGTGTCTGTGTGTGTCTGTGTGTGTGTATGTGTGTGTGTCTGTGTGTGTGTGTCTGTGTGTCTGTGTGTATGTATGTGTGTCTGTGTGTGTGTGTCTGTGTGTATGTGTGTGTATGTGTGTGTCTGTGTGTGTCTGTGTGTGTGTCTGTGTGTGTCTGTGTGTGTGTCTGTGTGTGTCTGTGTGTATGTATGTGTGTGTGTCTGTGTGTGTGTGTCTGTGTGTGTGTCTGTGTGTGTGTCTGTGTGTATGTATGTGTCTGTGTGTATGTATGTGTGTGTATCTGTGTGTGTATGTGTGTGTATCTGTGTGTGTGTGTTTGTCTGTGTGTCTGTGTGCGTGTCTGTGTGTGTGTAAGCGTAACGCATTGTTGTGTAGTGGTTAGCGCGCTGTGTATGTGTCTGTGTGTATGTGTGTGTGTCTGTGTGTATGTATGTATGTGTGTCTGTGTGTATGTATGTGTGTCTGTGTGTGTATGTGTGTGTCTGTGTGACTGTGTGTGTGTCTGTATGTGTGTGTGTATGTGTGTGTATGTGTGTGTGTCTGTGTGTATGTGTGTGTGTGTATGTGTGTGTGTCTGTGTCTGTGTGTATGTATGTGTGTGTGTCTGTGTGTGTCTATGTGTGTCTGTGTGTGTCTGTGTGTGTCTGTGTGTATGTATGAGTGTGTGTCTGTGTGTATGTATGTGTGTGTGTTTGTATGTGTGTGTGTGTCTGTGTGTCTGTGTGTGTATGTGTGTCTGTGTGTGTGACACTCCACCCCCACAACTCCCAATCGGTGATGGGGCAGTTGTGGAGAGAGTGGAGAGTTTCCCATACCTGGGCAGTGTGCTTATGACTGGCTCCAGTTTAACAGCAGAGGTCTCACTCCGAATCAGTCGAGCGGCAATATCTTTTCATCGGTTGCGTAACGCTGTGTGGAAGCTACCTGGTCTGTCGCTCCGCAATAAGCTTCAGGTTTTCTCGGCCACGGTCATTCCCTCCCTTCTTTACGCTTGCGAAACGTGGACCCCCCTAATGGAACATCTTCGCCGGTTAGAAACATTTAGGCTGGCCTGCCTACGATCCATCCTGGGTTTAACCAGACTGGATTGTGTGAGGAGCTCACAAATCCTTGAAAGATCTGGGCAGGGTCCCATCGGTGAGCTCCTCCGGCAGGCAAGGCTGCGATGGCTGGGTCATGTAGCCCGCATGCCCAGCCACCGCATGCCGAAACAGCTTTTGTTTGGCCGGATTGAGGGGGCTAAGCGGGCGCGGCACGGGCTAGAGAAGAGATGGAGTGATGTGGTACAGGAGGACGTGGAGCTGAGTGGACTTGCCGATGACTGGTACCAGCGGTGCCAAGATCGGCCTCTGTGGAGGAGGCTCGTGAAGGATGCTACTGGGCAGTTAGAGGTAGTCGCCCTCCAACAACAACGGAGGGCGGAGGAGCGACGCTCAGAACAACGAGCGGAGCGCCGGGTGGCTAAAGCACAGCAGATTGGCACAGTAGGGGGCACAGGTGGTGCATCAGCCAGTCATCTCAGTCAGTCGACCCGTGGCACCTGGGTCTGCCCCGTGACCTGCCAGCGGGCGGTCGACACTTCACGTGGCCTCAGGGTGCACATAGCCTGGCACAAGCGTCGTGGTGACGTCACCGCCACTTAGTGGCGAATGGCGGTTGTTGTTGTTGTTGTGTGTATGTGTGTGTGTGTATGTGTGTCTGTGTGTGTGTGCCTGTGTGTGTGTGTCTGTGTGTCTGTGTGTACGTATGTGTCTGTGTGTATGTGTGTGTATGTGTGTGTGTCTGTGTGTGTCTGTGTGTATGTGTGTGTGTGTATGTGTGTGTTAATAGATAACTCAGTATTGGTAAACAATGTTAATAGATAACTCAGTATTGGTAAACAATGTTAATATATAACTCAGTATTGGTAAACAATGTTAATTGATAACTCAGTATTGGTAAACAATGTTAATATATAACTCAGTATTGGTAAACAATGTTAATATATAACTCAGTATTGGTAAACAATGTTAATAGATAACTCAGTATTGGTAAACAATGTTAATATATAACTCAGCATTGGTAAACAATGTTAATATATAACTCAGCATTGGTAAACAATGATAATATATTAACTCAGTATTGGTAAACAATGTTAATATATAACTCAGTACTGGTAAACAATGTTAATATATAACTCAGTATTGGTAAACAATGATAATATATAACTCAGTATTGGTAAACAATGTTAATATATAACTCAGCATTGGTAAACAATGTTAATATATAACTCAGTATTGGTAAACAATGATAATATATAACTCAGCATTGGTAAACAATGTTAATATATAACTCAGCATTGGTAAACAATGATAATATATTAACTCAGTATTGGTAAACAATGTTAATATATAACTCAGTACTGGTAAACAATGTTAATAGATAACTCAGTATTGGTAAACAATGTTAATATATAACTCAGTATTGGTAAACAATGTTAATATATAACTCAGTATTGGTAAACAATGTTAATATATAACTCAGTACTGGTAAACAATGTTAATATATAACTCAGTATTGGTAAACAATGTTAATATATAACTCAGTATTGGTAAACAATGTTAATATATAACTCAGTATTGGTAAACAATGTTAATATATAACTCAGTACTGGTAAACAATGTTAATAGATAACTCAGTATTGGTAAACAATGTTAATAGATAACTCAGTATTGGTAAACAATGTTAATATATAACTCAGTACTGGTAAACAATGTTAATATATAACTCAGTATTGGTAAACAATGATAATATATAACTCAGTATTGGTAAAAATGTTAATATATAACTCAGCATTGGTA
The DNA here is from genome assembly GCF_048934315.1 of Petromyzon marinus. Lineage (NCBI taxonomy): Eukaryota > Metazoa > Chordata > Hyperoartia > Petromyzontiformes > Petromyzontidae > Petromyzon > Petromyzon marinus. The sequence goes on along the minus strand of NW_027422983.1, from coordinate 15,853 downwards.
AACAATGTTAATATATAACTCAGTATTGGTAAACAATGATAATATATAACTCAGCATTGGTAAACAATGTTAATATATAACTCAGCATTGGTAAACAATGATAATATATTAACTCAGTATTGGTAAACAATGTTAATATATAACTCAGTACTGGTAAACAATGTTAATAGATAACTCAGTATTGGTAAACAATGTTAATATATAACTCAGTATTGGTAAACAATGTTAATATATAACTCAGTATTGGTAAACAATGTTAATATATAACTCAGTACTGGTAAACAATGTTAATAGATAACTCAGTATTGGTAAACAATGTTAATAGATAACTCAGTATTGGTAAACAATGTTAATATATAACTCAGTATTGTTAAACAATGTTAATATATAACTCAGTATTGGTAAACAATGATAATATATAACTCAGTATTGGTAAACAATGTTAATATATAACTCATCATTGGTAAACAATGTTAATATATAACTCAGTATTGGTAGACAATGATAATATATAACTCAGCATTAGTAAACAATGTTAATATATAACTCAGCATTGGTAAACAATGATAATATATAACTCTGCATTGGTAAACAATGTTAATATATAACTCAGTATTGGTAAACAATGATAATATATAACTCAGCATTGGTAAACAATGTTAATATATAACTCAGCATTGGTAAACAATGATAATATATTAACTCAGTATTGGTAAACAATGTTAATATATAACTCAGTATTGGTAAACAAGTAGCCCAGTTCTGTATTATTCTCGTGGCCACAGTATGACATTGAGACGCCTGGTCTACACACACACACATATATAATCTGCTATTTTTATTCCCCGTTAACTCCACACGTGAACTATTTCTCCATCTTAATGAATGATTTGCAACTCTGCTGTATAAACGGATCTCCAAGTGTTGTAGGTGGAGGAGGGTCAGTGGGCTAGGAGCCAGGATTTTGACTTTGGGGGGGGGGTTGCTGACTTCAATATTCTGAGACATCTCAGTGTGTTGACGTTTTACAATGGGCCGCCACAAATGTATAAAACTAATTTTAATTGGATTTGAACGCGGAGTTCATTAATAGGTGACAGCACATGAGGTGACAACACACGTGGTGGTGACATCACACGTGGTGGTGACATCACACGTGGTGGTGACATCACACGTGGTGGTGACATCACACGTGGTGGTGACATCACACGTGGTGGTGACAGCACACGAGGTGGTGACAGCACACGAGGTGACAACACACGTGGTGGTGACAACACACGTGGTTGTGACATCACACGTGGTGGTGACAACACACGTGGTGGTGACAACACACGTGGTGGTGACATCACACGAGGTGGTGACAGCACACGAGGTGGTGACAACACACGTGGTGGTGACATCACACGAGGTGGTGACAACACACGTGGTGGTGACATCACACGTGGTGGTGACATCACACGACGTGGTGACAACACACGTGGTGGTGACAACACACGTGGTGGTGACATCACACGTGGTGGTGACATCACACGTGGTGGTGACATCACACGAGGTGACAACACACGTGGTGGTGACAACACACGTGGTGGTGACATCACACGTGGTGGTGACATCACACGTGGTGGTGACAACACACGTGGTGGTGACATCACACGTGGTGGTGACAACACACGTGGTGGTGACATCACACGTGGTGGTGACATCACACTAGGTGGTGACAACACACGTGGTGGTGACAACACACGTGGTGGTGACATCACACGTGGTGGTGACATCACACGTGGTGACATCACACGAGGTGACATCACACGAGGTGGTGACATCACACGTGGTGAGAACACACGTGGTGGTGACAGCCTGCAGGGACGCACACGGGGTCCCCGACTTACGACAATCCCCGACTTACGACGATCCCCGACTTACGCTATTTCGATGTTACGATCTTATGATAAGACAAAATTGTTAAGATATTTTAAATTTCGCGTGGCAGGCAAACGCAGCGACGTGCGAGGTACGAATCTTGGCGAGTACAGTACAACATACGATACGCTACGTTCAATGCATGTTTAAAGTTGTTATAGCAATACAGTATTGTAATAAATACATATGGTATATAGTTTATACAGTACTACTGTAAATGATCTGTTTTTGCCAAATAATCACCATTCTTTAAGGCTCCCGGCTAGGCTACGGACGATATTTTCGAGTTACGGTGTTGGTGGCTGTAACGCAACTCCGTCGTAAGTCGAGGACTACCCTGGAAACGCCTTACCCACAATAACAACAACAACGTTTTATTCTTAAACAACGCCTTCTTATTTTAAAGTGCGCTAAAAGGTAAAGAACAGGAAGAAGTCGAGTGGACAACGGGAAGTGATCACAAGGCTTTAAACGCGACGTAAACACAGAGAAGTGAAGATTAATAATAACAATAATAATTAAATAGTTTATAACTCACCGCCGTGAGAGAAGGACGTGGCGCCTGCTTCCCCGGCGAAGCGATTCCACACTTTAGGGACCGCGGCGTTTCATTGACCTAGCCCAAAAAAACATTAAATTAAATAATCCGTCCATACAAAAAAAATTGTAATTGCTTTAAAAGAGCCGCTTAATTGATTGATTACTTTATAAATTAATCTTCAACGTGCTACTTTTTTGTGTGTGCGTGTGATGCTGTCCGTAACTCGTTAACATGCACACGGAGCAGGCGCGCCTCAGACACGCGGCGCCTGCTCGTCGCGCGAGACGATTCCGCAGTTTAGGGACCGCGGCGTTTTTCCCACCTGCACAAAAATTTTTAAAGATGCCGTCCATAAATCTTATTTTTTATTCCTGGAAAGGAGGCAATTAATTGATGAATTGATGCCGATTTGAATACAGGTTATGCATCCCCCCTCCTCTTTTCATGAAAAAAAAATAGATGGACTAGTCCTGGGCAAACTGCCAATCGCTGCGCGTGACGCCAACGTTTTTTATAAATAAATAAATGTGCCGTTTAAAAATAAATTTATGCAAACCGACACACCTGATGATGACCGTTTGAGTTATGGTCGAAACGTCGTGAGAATTTTTTATTGTTTTATATATATTTTGTTATTTTGTTGTTTCTCTTCAACGTGACTTTACCGAAAAAACTAAGAATATAGGTTATGCATCGTCACCGCGTGCAACATGTGTGATTGATTGGACGACAGGAAGTAGACTACATTTTTATTACAAGAATTTTGACCACGACAGACAGAGGAATCAAGTTCGGTAAAAGCGTTGAAAAATTTTAGAGGGGCAGAAATTACTCCATCGAGAACACAACATTTTAATTCAAACCCAGTAAACATGCAACGTTGAGCCAACGTTGGCATTTGGTTAACATAGGTGTACACACAGTGTGGTTAACATAAATGTACACACAGTGTGATTAACATAGTGTACACACACACTGTGATTAACATAGTGTACACACACAGTGTGATTAACATGGTGTACACACACAGTGTGATTAACATGGTGTACACACACAGTGTGATTAACATAGGTGTACACACACACACACACAGTGTGATTAACATGGTGTACACAGTGTGATTAACATAGGTGTACACACACACAGTGTGGTTAACATAGTGTACACACACACACAGTGTGATTAACATAGGTGTACACACACAGTGTGGTTAACATAGGTGTACACACACATAGTGTGATTAACATAGGTGTACACACACATAGTGTGATTAACATAGGTGTACACAGACACACAGTGTTACTATTATGATGGGCTCATCTTGCCTTAGCAGTAGTGTGACATCAGACGCTGAGTTTGTATTGTATTTTTCTCAAGCAGCTTTGAATTAGCCCAGCTAATTGACCCCGCGGTGTGAAAGTGGTAACTCTACATGTGTGGCTTGCCAGAGGCAGTCTTCACTGCAGTGAGCATTGGTGATGATACCACACTGATGAGTCTGATCAATGACTACATGGGCCTAGAGTTACCCATCTTTGTATTGGTGATGATACCACACTGATGAGTCTGAGCAATGACTTAATGGGCCTAGAGTTACCCATCTCTGTATTGGTGATGATACCACACTGATGAGTCTGATCAATGACTACATGGGTCTAGAGTTACCCATCTCTGTATTGGTGATGATACCACACTGATGAGTCTGATCAATGACTAAATGGGCCTAGAGTTACCCATCTCTGTATTGGTGATGATACCACACTGATGAGTCTGATCAATGAATACATGGGCCTAGAGTTACCCATCTCTGTATTGGTGCTACCTGACAGTCGGTCAGATTTGCTCAGATTTATTTTGACAGTGACCAAAGGTATGAGAACCACAATGCACTGCTTAAGAAGAAACCGTTCATGTTTATTTGCAAGTAAAACATGATTTTACAACCTGCGCTGTTATGATCGGATTTTTTCGTCAATTACAGGTTTAAATACTCTTTGTTGGTGATATTAAAGGAATTGCCAACACTGGATCAGGACCACAAATACGAATATCTTGCCATGATCGTTTGAGTAGGAAGACAGTTTTATCAGTAACATAATTTTTTCTAAATTAATAATAGTCTAAAACAATGAATGATTCCCTTGTCTCACATGCAAGAGATAATTCTGAACCTAAATGCTGTCACCCAGTCACACACAGGATTAAATGTGCCCATTTAAAGTGTACATAATTATCCACAATGAAATTACAGCATTACACCTGTCCGTAGCAGCATCTTTCACATGTCGATGCAGAAAACTTCGAACCTGACTCTGCTATCCCTACAATTACACGTAATTTCATTAATACACATTCTTTCTGAGAGGTGCATAAGTTATAAGGTCGCAATATATAAAAACAAGTAGCAGACACAGTTCGCACTGTTTAGTGGAAGTGTCTGGGTGGCTTTGGGCTAACACTATGCCCCAAAACAGAGACATGAGATTGGTACAAATTCCACGCATGGTTATTTTTTTTCTCAATTATTTTAACGGCTAAACAGATGGCACATTATGTTCAGTGTATTTGGTAATGTTGTTCAGTGTAACGCAGTGATAAAAGTGTCCAACCTATAACCAGATAGTTGCCAGTTCAATTCCCACACAAGAGGTAGATTCTACAATTATTCCAGTTTAACACGTAGGCTTTTGCGACCAATTATTCCTCCGGGATTGACGCAGTAAGTACCGCTTTGTGGAACGGCAACGATAGCTTCACAGACATGTCCTTAAAAAAATATCTTCACTGGCTGAGAAACTCCCGTGAAAATAAGTATCAACCAATGCTCACTTAGGCTTGAAGACATTTTCTTACTATGTCTCTTTGGCCATTTGAATTCATGGCCAAACATAAAATGGCCAGAGCGGAGCCGGGCCCGAACAGCGTGGCTTTTAACTGCAGGCCGACCCACTATTTGTCGGCGTTCGGTTGGCCTCTTGACCAGTGGAAGTTGTCTTCTTTGGTTCTTTCGGTAAGGTCACGTAGAATGAGAATAAAATAATAAAATAACTCAATAAAATTCTCACAACGTTTCGGCCACAACGCAAGCGGCCGTCTTCAGGTGAAAGGTACAGAACTGTCGGGACGACAGAGCTTCAATGAATGATGTTAAGATTCGTAGCGACTTTTAAGCTGGTTGGGAGAAGTCGCTACGAATCTTAACATCGTTCATTGAAGCTCTGTCGTCCCGACAGTTCTGTACCTTTCACCTGAAGAAGGCCGCTTGCGTTGTGGCCGAAACGTCGTGAGAATTTTATTGTGTTATTTTATTATTTTATTCTCATTCTACGTGGTGGTGACTTTACCGAAATAACCAAAGAAGACGAATCCTTGCAGTCACGAAAGCTTCAAATCGAAATTTAACAGTGGAAGTCAGTTTGCGATGTCACGAGATTGCGTGCGGCACGACGCCTCATTAACTGAAATTTGCAACCGTCGCGAAGATTCTGCGACGCTTTCGTTGCCGGTAATCTACAGCTCACTCCAGCGCTGTCCTCCAGACAGTCTCGTCCCTTCACCTGATGAAGGCCGCTTGTGTTGTGGCCGAAACGTCGTGAGAATTTTATTATTTTATTTTTTACCTATGTGACTTTACCCAATAGAACCAAAGAGTATGAATCTACAGCCTCCTTGAACACCCCCCACCCCCCCCCCCCCCCCACAGCTTGCCGACCAAAGCTCTGACGAGCTGAGCTTTGACCGACAACTCGCTCCGTGTTCTGCATTCCTGAAATCGGTGCCCTGCCAAAAACGCAACATCAATCACCGCACGGCCTGCTGATGTATCTGTTGTGCGGCTCGATGGCCAGGTTCCTGCTGACACGCGGCTTGCGCGGCCAACTCGTGGTCATCCCAAATGTTGCCAAGGGTCTCTTTGCTGAACGGCGGCGGCGGCGGCGACTCCATCTCCTGACCCACCTCCACAGGTGGCGTCTGCACCGACTTGGGCACCAGATGCTGCTCCTCCTGCTGCTGTTGCTGCTGTTGTTGCTGTGGCTGCTGCTGCTGCTACTGTGGCTGCTGCAGTGGCTGCTGCTGCTCCTCCTGCTGCTGTTGCTCCTGCTGCTGTTGTTGTTGTGGCTGCTGTTGCTGTGGCTTCTGCTGCTGCTGTTGCTGTGGCTTCTGCTGCTGCTGCTGCTGCTGTTGCTGCTGTTGCTGCTGTTGCTGCTGCTGTGGCTGCTGCTGTTGTTGTGGCTGCTGCTGCTGCTGTTGCTGCTGCTGCTGTTGCTGCTGCTGCTGTAGTGGCTGCGGCTGCTGCTGCTGTTGAGTTGACTGGTGACGAGGCACACGTGGTATGGCTGAGGCTGAGTGGGAGGGCTGCTCAGAGTGGACAGCAGGATTTTCCTGAAGCTCCATGACCTGCTTCCTGTTGAAGTTGTATTTACTGAAGAGTTCGAACATAGGGGGAGGACGTAGAGTTAGAACAGACACACAGGTCCATGCCTGTGTGTGTCTAATCATGTTAGGTTCAAGCCCATCTTGACACACACAGGTCCATGCCTGTGTCTAATCATGTTAGGTTCAAGCCAAACTTGACACACACAGGTCCATGCCTGTGGGTCTAATCATGTTAGGTTCAAGCCCATCTTGACACACACAGGTCCATGCCTGTGTGTCTAATCATGTTAGGTTCAAGCCCATCTTGACACACACAGGTCCATGCCTGTGGGTCTAATCATGTTAGGTTCAAGCCCATCTTGACACACACAGGTCCATGCCTGTGGGTCTAATCATGTTAGGTTCAAACCATCTTGTGATCCTTGAACCCAATATCACACCGTGCCCTTGACAGCAATATAATTATTTAACATCAATAAAAACATCTAGGATTTACTGCAGTAATTAACACCACTGCATAGTACTGTCGTTTGTAGTAGTTTGTCCCCAATATAACATAAGTGGAAACAACCCTGGGGCAAAATCTGAAAACCATACTCCCCAATCTCTAAAAATTAAGAGTGTGCAACTTAATGTTATGTTTAAATAACGGTCGCTAAGCACAGGCCCAAAATGCTAAGAAGCCAGCAACAGCACCAGAGGAATGTCTAATCGTTTAGCGTTCATCTGCTTATTTAATTCAGCAAGGTGATGAGAAACCTCAACCATAAGGGCCCATCTACCAATGAGTCACAAGGCACCATGGGTAATGCTGGAGCGCCTCACCGAGTCTCAGGGCATCCGTGATGGACTAGGACGTGAAATTCGCACGCACAGGAATCCACATATCAGCTTCATTTAGTCGTCATGGATATTGCTTAAAATATTTGCCATCTGTTGCACAATGGCATACTCTTCTCGATTTGAAGCTTTCGTGACTGCAAGGATTAATCGTCTTTGGTTATTTCGGTAAAGTCACCACGTAGAATGAGAATAAAATAATAAAATAACACGATAAAATTCTCACGACGTTTCGGCCACAACGCAAACAGGTCTGTACCATTCACCTGAAGACGGCCGCTTGCGTTGTGGCCGAAACGTCGTGAGAATTTTATTATTTTATTTTATGATTTTATTCTCGCTCTACGTGGTGGTGACTTTACCGAAAGAACCAAAGAAAATGGCATACTCGTTGTTTTTAGTAGTCTCTCGTCATGCCAACTTGACAACAGTATTTGTCCTCTGGAGACACTGGCCTCCACCGTGTGAATGTTGAATTGACACGACTACCTCGGTCCCACCGACATCGCTCATTTGATCTGGGAGACAACTTTCACTTTGACTAACAGTTAATCTTAAAGCAGTGATGGTTTTGGGCAGCAGTGATGGTTCGGGCAGCGACGCATAACCTGTATTCAATTTCCCTTGGGTAAATTCGGCTTTAATGGGTAACCGGTATTGGTTTGTAAACATAAATTGTGTAGAGAAAAGAGCACGTTGCTGCCTCGTGAGCCACAACTCAGCCTTAATAGGTCTCTTAAACGGTCACTTAGGAGAGCTTTGTGTTGTTTTGTCGTGCAAATCACCAAATCAGCTGCTCCACGCACGGCAGGATCATCTCCCAGGCAAGGCCAGTGAAGTGTTGCATGTACAGAGTCCACGCAGAGGGCAGCTTCACTTCTATACGGGCCAATGCTATGCTTGCAGCCGCCACCACGGATGGACGGAAACTCAGGAATACGTGGTCTGCATACACACAAAGACAAAACCCTCCGTTTAGCCTTAACAGACTGTTGGGGCAAGTGCTGCTAGCGAGTAGCAGCACCTATGAAGGTCGGCACTGTGGCACACGAGGGGGTGGGTGGCCAGCACCACGCCCGGCCGCCTTTGTCTCCCCAGTGCTGGCGATGTTTACACACCACATTGAGTTACTCATTTGAGGCCGAGTCGACCTAGGGGAGGCCCAGGACCGGTTCAGATAATCGTCACCGGTGATAGCCGTGAGCGGGCGTTGGACCAGGGTGTCCAGGGTCGTAGCTGCAGCGTAGCGCTAACCGCTACGCCACCTCTACCCTGCACACAGGAATGACAGGCAGGCACACACACACAGACGCTTAAACGCACAAGCACCCAGTGAACGAGGAACGTTGGGCCAAGGACACCCTGAACATTTGAACAAACATTCCGACTAAAATTTTGATTTAAAGCTTTTGTGACTGCAGTAATTCATATTCTTAGCTCTTTCGGTAAAGTCACGTTGAAGGGAAACAATAAAATAATAAAATATATAAAACAATAAAAATTCTCACGACGTTTCGACCATAACACAAACGGTCATCATCAGGTGTGAAAAGCAACGGCAAGAAACATTTGAAAGAAGTGTCGGTTCGCATCAAATTATTTATTTTATTAACGGTGTTTGTGTGTGTTTATTTATTTATTTAAACGTTAGCACTACGGGCAGCGATTTGGCAGTTTGTTTAGAAGGACGAGTCCATCTATGTTCTGAAAAGAGGAGGGGGGAGACGAAACATTAATGTATGTTGTCTGAAAGCCACCGTAAGCGTGAACAATCAATTAAGACCTGTTCACGCTTACGGTGGCTTTCAGACAGCATACATTAATTTTTCGTCTCCCCCCTCCTCTTTTCAGAACATAGATGGACTCGTCCTTCTAAATAAACTGCCAAATCGCTGCGCGTGGCGCTGACGTTTTTTTAAATACCCCGTTTTAAAATAAATAAATTAATGCAAACCGACACACCTCATGACAACCGTTTGTGTTATGGTCGAAACGTCGTGAGAATTTTTATTGTTTTATATATATTTTATTATTTATTTGCTTCCCTTCAACGTGACTTTACCGAAAGAGCTAAGAATATCAACATTCCGACGTTGGAAAAAAATATATATTCGGTGACGTTTCAGGCACTGTCCCTTCTTCGCTGGTCACCTTAGCGTTGCCTACGAAGCGCTCCTCTACAGCTCTGCGAGTACCTTGCAGGGCGAGCTGAAGGAAGTGGGCCGTGTACTTGGTCGTGTACGCGTGCCGGTAGGACGAGCCTCCAGCCGGGGCGTCCTCACGCCGCGACAGCCACAGGAAGTAGTCCACGAAGTGCGCCGCTGTGGGCGTGCACAGGTTCCAGTCGAGTGTACACAGCAGCAGGAACTGTGCAGGGGGGAGGCAGACGGGAGAGTGGGCTGGCACGGCACAGCTGCCACCACTGCGTAAAGCATTCAGTCCGCCACGCTGCTGTGTGTTGCCTGGAGGGTTTATTTAACTATTCTAGATTTAAAGCTTTCGTGACTGCAAGGATCCATACTCTTTGGTTCTATTCGGTAAAGTCACGTAGGTAAAAAATAAAACAACAAAAATCACGACGTTTCGGCCACAACACAAGTGGCCTTCATCAGGTGAAGGGATCAGGTGGTCTCGAGGACAGCGCTGGAGTGAAACACAGCCACGCTCAGACCGCGACCTTTAAGCTGTGCGCAAGGAAACAAGGTGCCTTGACAAAGGAATTAGCATAAAAATTAGCATTTGATTGGCCGACTTAGCATAGAAGTGGTGTACGTGCGGGTGCACTTGCCAGTTGGCGCGGGGGGGGGGGGGGGGGAGTTTACCTATTGATGGTGTGAAAGGGGAATTTAAGAGCTGCGAAAGTTTGGGGTACCACTACTTGAAAAATATACTGTACCACTGAAAATTAGTTTAATGTTTGGTTCGATTTAGAACGTCTTTCCAATGGTTGCTTAACTAGTCGGGTTGGTGCATGGCTCGCAAACAGTTCAAATGTCTGGTCAAAGAGTCAACTCGGCCCTTCGTCTGCACGGGTAAATGCAATGACCGTCATATTCTTTTGGGTCTTTCGGTAAAAGCCACGTAGATTGAAAAAATAATAAAAAATATCACGACGTTTCCATTGCAACGCAAGCAAATCGTCACGGGGTGATTGTTTTACGGAGAGACTGAGCCCCACCATAGGGAGAATTTCCTGCACTTGTTCCAGCGCCGTGCAAATAAATGAGCACCACTCCACGTTCATTTGTCAGGTCTGCTGTGGTAATATTATTCTGCAGCTTTTGCCTTCCTGTTATCTAGTAAGAAGACACGCTTCTATATTCAAATTCGGGCTGTACATTCAAATTGTCTACAGAATAATTAGTTGGCATGAAACAGAGATGATGTGTTCATATTCTTTGGGTCTTTGACGTTTCGATCGCAACACAAGCAATCACCTGAGGACGACTGCTTGTGTTGCCATCGAAACGTCGTAATTTTTTAAATTATTTTTCTATCTACGTGACTTTACCGACAGACCCAAAGAGTAAGATTGTAAAGTAACAAGACAAAACAATTGGTTTCTTGAATCAAATCGCGACCTTGAATCATGACAATGCACGGAACGGTTCTGGGGGGTGAAACATTGCATGCCGAATTAACAGGGGCATGCAGCTACCTCCGTCTGCTGCAATTCCTCCTTGGACAGACTCAGCCCTTGCTTGATCATCACCTCCAGCCGGTTCACCCAGTCCAGTCGCGGCACGTGCTCATCCATCTCCTCGAACTTGGCTGCGCAGGGTGTCAGGGACACGCATGCCGACGGTGAGCAAGCGACCAAGCGTGCGAGCGAGAGATGAGCGAGTGATCGGGTGGGTGGGTGGGTGGGTCACGTGAGCGATTGACCGACCTGCTATAATGAGGTAGCAGATTGAGCAGGTGTAGAGGCAGCGGACGGTGATGTCGTGGCGGTCCATGAACACGTCTAACATTGCGATGGCCAGGTGGTGCGTGGTCACACTCAGCTGCAGGCGCTCGCTCAGCGTTGCCAGGAGGTCGACGAAGTGGCGACGGAGGTGCAGCTAGGGCGAGCGTGCGCAAAACCGAGGCAGCGACAGCTCCTGCGAGGGGGAAAAAAAACGAGGACGTGGGGGTTGGGAGGGCAGTTGGGACGCTGTGGAGTTGGGTCAAGAGGTCAAGAAGTGTTTTGAAACGATAATAGATTATTCTGGGGGTCTAAGGAGGCGACGCGCCCGGTGACGGTGGGCCACAGCATTTAATTTTCGCCGTCACGCAAACCAAGAGTGACAAAAGCCACGGCCAAATTGTCTCCCTGTCCAAGCGAGTGAAAGATGGCGAAGAACTCATTCGGTAGTCCGCAGCCTACGATGAAACAAAACCACGAGGTGTGGAGATCCGTAGCTCCAAAGCACAGCCACTTTTATTCTTCCACAAGGTACCATGTCGCTCGTGTTATAGTCCCCGGAGAGATAGGGGGCCGGGTCGACCCGCTGGCCAGGATTGAACTTGCAACCTCCTCGCTGCGAGTCGAGCACTCGAACGTACGTGCCGTGTAAATCAGTTCGTAGGATTTGTGTCTGCGTGTAGGAGGCCTATTGATGAGAGAGGCGGATACCTTCTTTCGAAGGACGCGGTAGATGTCATCTGCCAACTCGCCTTGCCACCACTCGCTTCTGTCCATGTCTTGGTCCGTCGCTCGCGCCTCGTGCTCAGGAGTTTATTACTTGGACAGGCACGTGCTGGGTACACACAAGTGTTCACGAGTGGAGTTTATTACTCGGACAGGCACGTGCTGGGTACACACAAGTGTTCACAAGTGGAGTTTATTACTCGGACAGGCACGTGCTGGGCGCACACAAGTGTTCACGAGTGGAGTTTATTACTCGGACAGGCACGTGCTGGGTGCACACAAGTGATCACGTGACAGATTTGACGTCACAGCTCACTTGCCGTGCAAAAAATATATGCATTATTGAGCTCCCCCCACAAAAATAAAGTGTATTTGTATAATGTTTGCATGGTGTACAGTCTGGAAAGTACCCACATGGCAAATTTCCAGTTTGTTGCATGTGGAGAAGTACAGACAACACACACAATCACAACTTTGCCTTTCGTATATATGGAGATTACCACAGGTTATACCACGGGCACTTCGTGCTCAACAGAGCATTAAGAATAAAGGCAGAATTTTCACAACACTTGGAAAAGAAACTACATTTGCAATTTTTTGCAAAAAAAAGTAACACATTTTTCCACGCGTAAAAAATTCAATTATTGACACGTGTGCAAACTTCATAATGTATTTGCTTGAGCAAGACCGATTACATTATTGACGAAATCTTAAAGTGCTCATGCTAAACCGGCTTCCAAACATCTCAAGCTCACACCCTACCCCCCGCTATGCATGTGGAATAATGTAAAAAATATGTCCTGTTATGATGAAAAACAAAACAAAGTCTTACCAAACACTGTCCATTATTACACGGCGGGAAGGGAAATCGTTCAGTTAACAAACCGTGATAGTTTTAACGCCTCAATATGTCACGATATAGTCTAAATACAGCAAGTCTCAAGTCTTTCACGGTAACTACGGACGGAGTGGGCAGCACGCAGCCACGTTGGAGTCGTCACGTGACGCAGCCGCCGACTCCCAGGACTCTCCACGCCCCGGAAGTGCTGCTGAGCGCCGGAAGCCGGAGGTGACGCGTCATCCGTGTGCCAGGGACTCCTGATTGGATGAGGTGTGGGCGTGGCCACACCCGAGGGGGAGGCGACGGCCAGGGGATAAAGGGGGGGGGAGGGAGAGACCCACAGAGACCCATACTCATAGAGACCCACACAGACACTCACAGAGACCCACAGAGACTCATAGAGACCCATACTCATAGAGACCCACACAGACCCACACTCACAGAGACTCACACAGACACCCACACAGACTCACAGAGACCCACACTCACAGAGACTCACACAGACCCACACTCACAAAGACCCACACTCACAGAGACTCACACAGACCCACACACACAGAGACCCACACTCACAGAGACTCACACAGACCCACACACACAGAGACCCACACTCACAGAGACTCACACAGACCCACACTCACAGAGACCCACATTCACAGAGACTCACACAGACCCACACTCATAGAGACCCACACTCACAGAGACCCACACAGACCCACAGAGACCCACACAGACCCACAGAGACCCACACTAACAGAGACCCACACTCACAGAGACCCACACTCACCCATACTAACAGAGACCCACACTCACAGAGACCCACAGAGATTCACACTAACAGAGACCCACACAGACCCAAAGAGACCCACACTCACAGAGACCCACACCCACAAAGACCCATACTCACAGAGATCCACAGAGATCCACACAGACCCACATTCACAGAGACCCACACAGACCCACATAGACCCACAGAGACCCATACTCAAGAGACCCACACCCACAGAGACCCACACTCACAGAGACCCACACAGACCCACAGAGACCCACACTCACAGAGACCCACACAGACCCACAGAAACCCACACTCACAGAGACCCACACAGACCCACAGAGACCCACACTCACAGAGACCCACACACACCCATAGAGACCCACACTCACAGAGACCCACACAGACCCACGCTCACAGAGACCCACACAGACCCACACAGACCCACACTCACAGAGACCCACACATACTCACAGAGACCCACACTCACAGAGACCCACACAGACCCATACTCAACAGAGACCCACACAGACCCACACTCACAGAGACCCACACAGACCCATACTCACAGAGACCCATACAGAGACCCACACAGACCCACAGAGACCCACACTCACAGAGACCCACACTAACAGAAACCCACACAGACCCACATAGACCCACACTCACAGAGACCCACACAGACCCACACAGACCCACACTCACAGAGACCCACACTCACAGAGACCCACACAGACCCACATAGGCCCACACTCACAGAGACCCACACAGACCCACAGAGACCCACACTAACAGAGACCCACACAGACCCACATAGACCCACACCCACAGAGACCCACACAGACCCACAGAGACCCACACTACCAGAGACCCACACAGACCCACACTCACAGAGACCCACACTCACAGAGACCCACACAGACCCACAGAGACCCACACTAACAGAGACCCACACAGACCCACATAGACCCATACTCATAGAGACCCACACTCACAGAGACCCACACAGACTCACAGAGACCCATACTCACAGAGACCCACATAGACCCACAGATACCTATACTCACAGAGACCCACACAGACCCACATATACCCATACTCATAGAGACCCACAGAGACCCATACTCAAGAGACCCACACCCACAGAGACCCACACTCACAGAGACCCACACAGACCCACATATACCCATACTCACAGAGAACCACATAGACCCACAGAGACCCATACTCAAGAGACCCACACCCACAGAGACCCACACTCACAGAGACCCACACAGACCCACAGAGACCCATACTCACAAAGACCCACATAGACCCACAGAGACCCATACTCACAGAGACCCACACAGACCCACACTCACAGAGACCCACACAGACTCACAGAGACCCATACTCACAGAGACCCACATAGACCCACAGATACCTATACTCACAGAGACCCACACAGACCCACATATACCCATACTCATAGAGACCCACAGAGACCCATACTCAAGAGACCCACACCCACAGAGACCCACACTCACAGAGACCCACACAGACCCACATATACCCATACTCACAGAGAACCACATAGACCCACAGAGACCCATACTCAAGAGACCCACACCCACAGAGACCCACACTCACAGAGACCCACACAGACCCACAGAGACCCATACTCACAAAGACCCACATAGACCCACAGAGACCCATACTCACAGAGACCCACACAGACCCACACTCACAGAGACCCACACAGACTCACAGAGACCCATACTCATAGAGACCCACACAGACCCACACTCACAAGAGACCTACACTCACAGAGACCCACACTCACAGAGACCCACATAGACTCACAGAGACCCACACTAACAGAGACCCACACCAGCAGAGACCCACACTTACAGAGACCCTAAGTAAAACTAAACTAAGTGTATTGCCACCAGG